>NC_090705.1:13799435-14099435 GCF_040954835.1 Lepisosteus oculatus
CAAACAGAGCTGCCTCTGCATTATGCAAGTTATAAAACACAGTTATGGCATATCAGTAGTGAAGACATCCGGGCAATAAGTAGTTCTTGCAGAACAAAACAATAATATAACAGCTTTTTTCTCAAATGGGTGTAAGGGAGTTTGGTATTTTCATGAAAATGCTGGTTGATATTTACAACAAAAAAGAGTCAATACCCCTCCTGTTAACAGTTGGATTGTGTATTATTGTTCCATTATACTGATAAATGATTATGGACAACCCAGGTGTGAGCTCAGGTACTGTAAGTCTGTGAGTCCCTTGAAGATGAGGATTTTTACACATGTGACTATTGTAGGTCCCTGCAATCTGCCAATAAAATCATTGGTGACATGACCACTTGAATTGAGATGTTACAATATACAAAAGTCCACTTTCAGAATGTATCCCTTCACTGCAGTCTGATGTAACTCTCATTATTAGTAACCTGTGCAGGCATTACCTTTGCTTTCTACAGCATTAGGTTTTAGGATTAGACATTCATTTTGTACTTTATCAAAAGCTTTCTGAAAATCCAAATATTGTGTATTATGCTACAGTATATGCTATTAAGTTATCTACCTAGTTGTTGTTTTTTATGTTCAAAGAAATCTAAGCTACTGTAGTCTTTGTTCTAAATTCATGATGTACAGTATGGTATCATAGAGCTACTGTACATGGTTTTATAATAATCAAGATACTGATGTACATTTTTATTAATTTATACAACGATAATAGTAATCTTCATGCCTGGTCCTAGAGGGCCACAGTACAGATGATCTGTCTTTTATCCTGCCTCAACATTTATTGGCTTAATTGAATCAATCAGTCACATAACTGCCCCTAATTACAACTGTTTCCAAATCTCAGCCATGGACGATTTTGAACAGGAGTTCCCAATCCTGGTCCTGAAGGCCCACACTCCTACTACTTTTTATTTCATCTTAACTTAATTACCCCATGAATGCCTTAGTTGAACTAACAAGCTGGTTGACTGGAATAGTTGCAAGTTATTTTTCTACGTATACATCTAGTTTTCTTTCTTCTGAGATTAAGGGTTTTTTTTGTACTAATGAAATGCAATAGTTAAAAGACAACCTTAAACAGACAGTCTCAGTTAATTACCATCTGAGAAAACGCAGCTGTCAGTGGTTATGGTGGTGATGTCTGATATCTTCGATCATCTCTATAAAAATGTGTACTCTGCTGACATAGGTGTGTAGCTGAGAGGTAGTGAAACTTCCTCCACTAAGCTGTCATTCCTCCAGCCTGTGCCACATTTAAGAACTGAAAACAAAGATTTCAAATAAATATTAAGGCAATTAAGGGTTGAATTAATTAACAGAGCTCAGCTGGAATAAAAACCTAGAAGAGTGTTAGCCTTGAGGACTAGGGTTGGAATTCCCTTTCCTAAAGAAACTTGAGGAGCTCTGGCTGTCCTGGACAAATAAAGATCACTAGTCTACATTACAGTACATATCCTGCTATGGTTTGTGTCTTTCATAGTTCAACTAAATTGGAGTGACATATACTTTTAGTTAAGCAAATGGTCATTAACTCACAAATACATACTCCAAATATACCAGAACATTGAGTTTAGAATTGTCTCACTCTAGGTGCTTAGATCCATAATGCTAGACTACACTTTGCATACTGTACATACAACATATCTTGTATGGATAAATGTTACAAAAGGAAAGACTTGCTGTCTGTGTAAACATTTGTTTAAATAGCAAATACCTTATATTTTAAAATAATTAAATGTTTGTCAAAGACTCTTGTCATACAGTAATTCGATCACTAAAGAGGAGGGAATAAAAGCCCCTGGATGCTGTTTGCTGCTGAAACCTTGCCAGAGCTAATCGGACAGAGCCAGACTATTTGCTGACTGTCAGTTAAAATGGATGTGGTGTCAGCCTCTCTTGTGAATGGATGAAAGCCAGGACCTAAACAAATGATAAACGGGCACCATCAGCCACTGCACTGCAGTGGGCCTAGAAAAAAAAAGTGGAAGATAAATCTGGCTAAGCTATTGTTAGCTTGTTTTATTGGGTAAAGCAGACTTGTGGTCATGGGACTGTTTTATTTTACCTTAAATATTGACTGTCAATAGGCTTCCATGTAAGGAATTACAGAAATAATTCAAGCTTGATAAGGACTAAAAAGGAACCAGGAGAATAAAGGTGCAAGAAAGTGGGGAAAGATGTCAGCATGTTGTCTATGTGACTTGGTTAATAAGTACAGAACTAGGCAACATCCCTTCTCATGAAGTGGAAAAGAGCATTGTTTTCTTCCATTTCTCACATTGTCTACCTTTAAGGAATATTATTAAGATAAAATCATTTTTACATACTCATCACTTTTCATAAATAGCTTCTCAAATTTCTTAACTGCCAGTTTATTAAACTCTATTTAATAAAGTTGAACTGTAAAAAATCTCTAGTCATTACTGTTTCTGCAGTATTTAATTCAGTTTTCCAATTTATGTTGAGCACATATGCATAAAATACTGTATATGTGACTTTCTTTCCTAAAACCAACTGAAATCTCCATATTACAAATCTTAAAATTATAATAATAAATGTTAAGAGAAGACAATTAAAATTAGGTATTTTCACCATTATTATCTTAATTACCTTTGCTCGTATTACCTTAAAATCAAACTTTTGTGCAATAATTATTTTGCCAGAATCAAAAATCATTATCTTTTGAATTACTTTCAAAGAAATTAGTTTGTTGTGATGGACTGGTGTCATATCCAGGGTGTATCCCACCTTGTACCCCTTGTTTGCTGGATCTCCCATGATCACGTATTGGATATGAGATAAGAAAACGGATGGAAATTAGTTTTGAAAAAGCAGGTAACCTATTAAATGACAACTATAAAGCATGGTAACCTATTATTTTCTAATAGAAAAAAAATAAATGCTGGAATAAATTTGTATCTGATCTTTTCTTCTACCGATAACACTTTGATGCTTATTACAAGTTGATAAAACCAAAGCAATATAAGAAACAAGTACAGTAACAGGGGTATATTTAATTGCACAAAAAAACAGGGTTTTAAGGAATATTTTCTAGAAATGCAGATTGTACAGTGGACAGTTTACAAAGTAAGGTACTGAAAAATGTAATTGAAGTCGTTATTAAACATGAATAAACTACTTAATCAGGCAGCATGGTAACACAGTGGTTAACATTGCTGGGACGCTGGTTTCACTTTAATACCTGGGTTGCTTTCTGTACGGAGTTTGTACCTTCTCCCTAAATTTATGTGAGTTAATTGTTGTGAGATTACGCGGGAGCATGTTGAGTATGGAGGCGGAGCCCTGGATTAAGGGTGGCACGTTGACTCAAAAACCACATGTTCTGGCTAATTAATGACAATCTGCAGCTGTGGGGGCCTTTAAAGACACACTGAACACCTCACGAGAGGTGAGGAAACCTCTGCAAGGGAAGAACATTCCACCGGCAGTTCCGGCAACGATTATGATGGGAGCGTAAGGCTGTTGTTTTTCTTTCATTTTCTTTGTCTTTTTGCCTGTTCCACCGTGTATCTCCACTGTGGTAAACTGAACCTTTCCTCCCCTGTCCCGGGGTGTATCTTCCAAGACAGATTGAGTTCTCTTTTTGTTTTTGCCTTCTGCTCCCTTCCTGGATACACCCCGTAAGATAGGGTAAGTCCAGACTGGATGCCGCTGTGCAAAGAGGCGCTTTTTTCTTTTACCTATTGATTTTTTTGTTTGTTTTTTTCCCCCTTTTTTTGGGGGGGGGGGGTTTCACTAGCCTCACACTGGGGCCTCTGGCCTCTCCAAGTTCAATGTAACTAATCTCTAAAGTACTTCAGTATTACATCATCTATTTCAGATTTTCTTAGCACCTTCAAATAGTGAATGATGGATAAGGTAATTTATTCTTAATCTGTTTAAAGATATACTATAAAAAGGCATAGAAATACAAGTAATTTAGTAATAGTGTTATTTGCATCTGTGAATGTATTTTGTGTTAAACTGATGCATTGGCAGAAGGATGCCTTTTCCTCAAAATCAATCAAAATGACTCTGATATGTTTTAGTAAACTTTTATGTTTTTTTTTTATTTCTCATTGAAGCCATTTTAGTGGTGGCTGTTGCCACAGTGGGATCTACCGTGTGTAGCCAGTGGTGTGGGGTCAGGTGCTTGAATATACAGAAGAATGAAACACAAAAGTGTAAAATAGTAGCAGACTCGGTTGTTGCCATCCAATAGTGAGGTAAAAGATAGTTGAGCAGACTTGGCCAAATGAGATCAACTGAAAAAGGTTTAACACTGCTACTGTGAATAGACTAGGGCTCCTTCTCTCTTTTACCCGCAGTTCAACATCAGTTTGCAGGTACAGTAAATCCCAGGTAGGATTTATTAAGCCCAAAATGGGCAAAGTACTGTAGCCTTACAAAAGCAAAATGTGGTTAGAAAGGAGACAATTAAGGATGCAGTTACTAATGAGCATATCCTTGGTTTCTCACTTGGAACTGTAGATAAGTGGAGTCCAGAAAGGACCAGTACAAAACCTTGTATCAAATTGTTTGCATTATATTGTATTTTTAGATTATGCATTATGTTATAAACACAATTCTGAGATACTATCCATGTCACAATCAGATCTGATGGCTGTTGATATGAACTAAATGATAAATCTTCATTTCTTCATCTGTTACCAATATACTATATCTAAACTGGAAGAATGTCTTGATTTTAAATGTGACTCAATTGACAGCTCCATATTATATGAGATTATGAACAGTAAAAGGCTTAATCAAAGATTGTTCAACATAAATTCAATCTTAGAAATAGCGTTGAAGTACTGTAGAATCCAAATTGCCTTTTAATGTTAGTAGGGCTACCTCAATTTTATTTGACTTTTCAGACACATTTACTGTACTGTATGTCTCCTTCTCAATGAAGTAGTACATACTACCATTCAGAAATAATGGAGAGATACTAATAATGCCTTCATATCCATAATATTACTAAAGAAAGAGTGTGGGACAAGTCCAACACTTTGTTGTAACCTGTCTCTTTGATTTGCTTGGATGCCACGTTATAAGCACCAGATGGAGACTTTATGATCAAATTAGTACACCACAATTAGACAGGCATTAAAGAGTCTTGTATCTCATATTTGCCACATTCTCTACATTATAGTGTACATCCAACTACAGATATTGCTTCCCTTGTACCATTAGATGTCAAGAATTTGTTTGATTGACTCAAATGTTATTATCCATGGCAGGTTTAAGATCATATAGTTTTAGAATCAATTTCCATTGATATTTTATAGTCCTGCTTTTAACTAGTTCTTACAGGCAAGATTAGCACTTAATTTCCTTGGTTTAGAGACCTACAGTATTATTAACATACTATTTATATAACCATTTTTGTTAACAACTCAACACTGCTTACCACTCTTTGCTGATTAGACACAACAATAGTGTTATGTAGAAAACAATGTCTGACAGTCCCTACCTTATCTGCTAAGCATTTTTAAACTCACAATTACAGTCTTTAAATTCTGCACAGTTTAAAACTGCCTTACTTCTGATTGTATTGCTGGTCATGGACTTCAGCAATATATATTACAAGTTAAAAATAGTAACTTGCCATTACAATAAATAACTTTAATTTTTATTATTGTCTTGGACACTTGGACACTATGTCTTCATTGCTCCATAATAAAAAAAATAATGTTCTTCCTTGTTTAATTTTCTTTGTTCTATGATTCCTTTTTCTCTCCATTTAGGTTATTAGGACAGATTGCTTATGAAAATTTCCAAATCCATATGGAAAAAGACGTGACTGCTTATCAAACTCTCCAATGTGCTGAACGAAAGATCTATAGAGGGTTACTGTAGCTGTGCCACATTTTAAATTTAATTTTTATGTCCTTTTAGGTTTTGTATTTATGGTCTTGTACAGTCCCGATATCCCTGTATATCTGAAATAAAGTATGGTCTCTTCACATATACAATACTTAAAGATTCAATTTATTCAAGAGTTCACTTTGACATTGTACATTGTGTTTTAGCCCGCATATGTACAGATTTAATTATAACTTAATTTTTAATACTTAATGATGTTATGCAAAAATAGCATTCTTACTCTCTTCTTTTCCATAATTATAAACCCATTTCTCTGCTTTACTTCGGAGTGATAAAATGTACATTCTAGCAGAGAGCTGTAATGAGGATCTTCACTTATTCTAGACCTGCAATCTCAATATAAGATACAGTACCTGGATCCTCTTTCTTTTGTTAATTATCTCTATCCTGCAATGTGTGCCTATGACATCCTCTGGGGGACAAGGTTGTCTACACACTCAGTACATCATTTGCTGGACTACAGGGGAAAGACAAAGACTTTGCTTTTCAAAGGCTCGATGCTTTTCAGCTGGAGACTTCATGCAACCCATAGCAGCTGTTGTTATTTGGAACATTGATATGAATGTTATAAATGAAGAATTTGCCTTGGACAACATTTGGGAAATTATAAATTCGACTTTGAAAATCCCAGTCATAGAGTAACCCAGTTAAATTTTTTTCACAGGGTTTACCCTGAGATCTAACATCAAATGCATTTAATATCAGACCCTTATGGACACCTTGTACCCCTATTTGCATGTTTAGACAACATGAATATGGAGTAAAGATTTTGAAATAAACTTGTTCTTTGTCCATTTACAGTATCTAAGCAAGGATATTTGTCACGCTTATACTGTTGGTTTGAAGGAAACATATGGTTTGAGGGGAGTACCACATAAGGTATAATGACACTGGCAGGGGGTATTCCTTTGTTACTTTGTATACTTTAATTATATTCCTTTTTGTTGAAAAAAAAACGCAAAACTAGGGGAAAAAAAGATCCACTCCTCAAGTACAGTTGGTAATCCTATCTAGATCATTCAAAACTAAACATTGCCACTCATGTAGTATCCTGTCTGCCCCACCTCTCTTATGTGCCTGTTCTGCTCCATATTCATACAGACTCCCATTTCTGCTCATATCCAGTTCAGTGTCCTTGTCCTGGCTTATTGATCTGTTCTTTGCTATGCTCACTACAGTGGTTTGTCTCTTGCTTTACTCCTCCACCCATCCCCCATACGTTTCAATTTGTCTTCTTTTCTTCCCTTGATGCTGGCAGTAGAAACAACTATCAATGGATAAATATCAGGAATGCATTATAAAAACAGAGGAAAATATAAGGATGATAGCAGGTAATTCATCCCATTACACATCAGCATTTGTCATTGCTCTATTTAGCGAGAGGTTGAAATCAGGCTTATATTAATTAACATTAAAGTCTGCTGCTCTCTACAAAATAATTTTCTTAAATGTTACAGTCTATGCAATTTGGATAAATGACGCTGAAATCGTATAGGAAAATATATTTTTCAATAAAGAAAACAATTGTGAGCAAATGTCTTTATGTAGTATCTGTGATTTTAATATTTGTGTAATTTTTTGCATATTTGTTTGCATTAGAGAGGGGGAGGGAAAGGGTTAATTACCCAAAGGGACATCCACAAATGAAGGACTTGCAGGGTGGTTACCAGGTTTGTCCCCAATAACATCCTTAACCAGTCACCAACTGCAATGTTGTGCCCTAAAAAGCTAGAACCCAGTTAATTTTCATGGTTTAGCTCATTGTCTCCTCTCATCTCATAAACTAAACTGCCAATCTAACTTTTCTACTCCACTTTTCTCCAAGATGCCTGGCCAGGAGGGTGAGTCAGTAAAGCGTAGAATTCTCCCCAAGATATGTTATTTTCTCCTGATCAATGAAATAAGGAGGTTGGACTGACAAAAGTTCAGTGCAACACTAACTTACCTGCAGAGCTGTCCTCAGAAACACTAGGCAAAGCTCTCTCCTCTCTTCTCTCTGGCACTGGGACACTCCCAGCCAGCTCAGTCTTCTCTGATACTCTGGATTAATATCATGTTATATATTTCAAATCTGTTAAAAGTCCAGGAAAGACAATTATTGTGAAGTCATCATCTAAAATTTGATGCACATCCTATAGTAAACCCATCCATCCTTTATCTAACTATTTTATCCAATACAGGGCTGTTGGGAGCTGGAGCCTATCCTGGAATTCAAGGGATACACCCTGCATGGGACACCAGTGCGTTGAATGGGAGACACACAGATATAGACATACACACACTAAGACCAGGGTCAATTTTACATGAAGCCATTTAATCTACCAGTATGTCTTTGGACTGAAGCACCCTATGTCTGAAATTAAACCCAGGGTTACAGCACTGCAAGGTACAGTAGTAATACTAACCACTGTACCACTGTGGTGCCCCACATAGTAAACCATTTATGTTTAATGCACTTTAATGCAATAGTAAGTGGTTACTAATCCACATACAAGAGTACTGCAGGAATGATGACTGATCTTGAACAAAGAAAACTACCGCAGTAGAACATGACTGGATAGAATGTTTCTAAAATTACCATAATAAGCATTTTTGAATTGCACAAAATTACCATACCATCTTTACCTTACTATTTCTTAAATAAAAGATGGAAAATGCAATTCAAGAGCTTTATCAGCACCTCCCATGACTAATCATATGTCACTTTTCACCATCAAAAGACATGGTGCTAGTATTCACATTTCATTTGTCTATCTAAAGACACTCAGGTTGATTTGTCTTAGCACTGGTGTATATAAAATGCCTCATCTTTTTCTCTAGGGAGCTTTCGTAATTATACTCAAACAGTGTAATATCATATCACATCACACATTGGAAACTGTAAAAATAGTCCAAAAAGGCTATAGGAAAAAGGTGTTGAAAAAGTTTCTTATATACCACACTCCCTGAATAATTTTATGAGGACAATTTTAGTTATTTGTGTCACTATAAAAGTGTGTTGAAGCTACATTGAAAGGCAGAACCATGTACAAGTAAGTGTCACAGGATTGTGTTGGTTCAAATCTGACTTCAGAAAGTGAGATCAGCTTTAGTTTTTACATTACGTTACTGCCTTTTATCAATTTCTATACTTTCCCAAAGCACAGCAGTATTCTAATACACAACAAATAAAATGTTTTTGAAACAAAGTTACCAACAGGTGCACCTGACAATTACTCCTCATTAATACTATTAAAATTATGTATGGGGAAAAAAAACTTATTTTTAAATAAAGGAACTATAGTAAACATTTAAATTGTAGATTTTGTGATTTTGCTATGTAACTGGATATCAGTCTACATTATTCCAAGATTTACAGATGTGTGAGTACAAGTCCTAAATTCCTTCATCTTCTTCTGCTTCTTTGACCCATTAAAACTCATATAAAAGGATGTGGTCAGTAAAGCAGGTTGTCAAAGACGAAAAAATATATGTCACTTAATCGGTGAATAACAAATAACCAGTTTGTGAAAGATCAATAAAATTTGCTAATGTGTCTTAATATGTAAGGCAAAGTTTAAATATGACAGTTCAAATTTATTCAATATGGAAATATATTTCTCACTATGTCTATGGTGCTATTCCAGAAAAACGGCTGCTTGGCTAAAGTAAATTAATATTAACCTAGTATTAACCTCTGCATTAATGATTCTTTGGGAAGGTAAATGTAATGTTGTGGCATCTATGGAAATTAAATGATAAACTAGTGTTTATCACTTTTCAAGTGGATGCCATCTTTCTAATGAGCAATCACCTGCAGTGCAACTAAATTGATTATGTTTGCAGACTGTCAACTGAGTCTGTTGTGGATGAGCTGGAAGAAATCAATTTTTAAACAAGGCGAGGAAGTGGTTTTGTGTTTGTACGTATGCCACCATGGGTTCATGATCTATCATGTAGACAAAGTCTAACGATGTGGTTATTATTTGACCAGACATTTCAGGCTATTATCTAGACTGAACACCATTCTGAACTTAATCAAGTCACTTCTCATTGCCATTACATAAAATGTAAAAAGCAAATACCTGTATATTGAGTGTGCTGTTAAAAGACAAAATGGAACTTAGATTGAGATTGCACAAGTCTTTATAATACACTGTATCTGTTTATAGTTCTGTAACTAGCTGATTTGCTGGTGTTATTTTCACATGCAAAAACTCTCACAACATAGAGATAGTACAGGATGTTTCATTCCATTAAATCTGTTCACGTGCAAAGGTCAAAGAAATATTCTTCACTGTCATACTGCTGAGACACTTGTTATCCCTTGTTTTACTAATAAGTGTGAAACAAACCCCTGGTTAGAACCTATTTACAGTATATCTCCTAGGATTCAGTATGTGTACTGTATTTTATGTACAATTTTGATTGAGATACAAGTATTTTGGAAATTTTGGTTGACACATTACAGAAAAAACACTAGAGCTCAAGAATTGGACCAAAGAAGAGAAACTATGTGTCTATTTTTCTTTGTATCCCCTATTGTTTGGGATGATGAGATTTGTTGATGTTTGGGGCTGTGTTTTTGTCATCTTTTTCATGTTTTTCCATCTATTGTTGTCATCGTAACATTTAATATAATCTAATGTAGGTTTGTCTGTCTTCCGGATGTATTTGAAAAATCTTCCACAAGCAGCATAGATAATGTTTTTTCAATGCTTCTCTGTATGCTCTCTAGGTCTCAGCTCAGTGGAGTAGGATTGAGGTTGTGACTGGTTGATATACTGATGATGAAACCAATTTTGAATATGGTGTCCCAACCTTAAAACACTCATATCCAAAGGCTGAACTTGCACATTTGAGGTGGTGCTGGATCTTTTCATTGATGTCAGTAATCTGTATGAGATTACTTCCGGATTATGGATGATGTTGCATGTTCTCCAGAGACTTCCCTGTAACTGAATTGATGGAGATGGAGACTGCACATTGAGGGAAATAACAAAAATAACAAAATTCTTTCAGACATGAGTGTATAGAATAAGGGAACTTGGTTCAGAACATTCATAATCCTCAGACATTACAAAGACCTTTCAATGGACTCGATTAACTTTAAAGCATAAACCAGAGGATAAACATACTGTAAGAACCATGAAGAATACATTTAATATGGGGAACATGAGGTTTTATTTGGAAGAAAATCTAGCTGGAACAACTAACTAGCTGTGATGCTGAAGCCAACACCATTGCTTTTATCAGGAAATGGCAGGTCAAGATCCTCTGATGAATTTGGCACAAGTAGACAAATTAACTAGAAGGACTTAAAAGCTTTCCTTCTTTTGTGATCCTCCTTAGGTCTATAAATTGAATTATTTTGTTCATAATTATTGTAAGCTGACTAAAATCAGAAGTTTCCAGGAGGATTGAGTGAGTTTGCAATTGACCAATTTCCTGTGGCCCTATACAGTGCCTTGCGAAAGTATTCGGCCCCCTTGAACTTTTCAACCTTTTGCCACATTTCAGGCTTCAAACATAAAGATATAAATTTTTTATTTTATGTGAAGAATCACCAACAAGTGGGACACAATTGTGAAGTGGAACGAAATCTATGGGATTTTTGAAACTTTTTTAACTAATAAAAAAATGAAAAGTGGGGCGTGCAAAATTATTCGGCCCCCTTGCGTTAATACTTTGTAGAGCCACCTTTTGCTGCGATTACAGCTGCAAGTCGCTTGGGGTATGTCTCTATCAGTTTTGCACATCGAGAGACTGAAATTCTTGCCCATTCTTCCTTGCAAAACAGCTCGAGCTCAGTGAGGTTGGATGGAGAGCGTTTGTGAACAGCAGTTTTCAGCTCTTTCCACAGATTCTCGATTGGATTCAGGTCTGGACTTTGACTTGGCCATTCAAACACCTGGATACGTTTATTTGTGAACCATTCCTTTGTAGATTTTGCTGTATGTTTGGGATCATTGTCTTGTTGGAAGATAAATCTCCGTCCCAGTTTCAGGTCTTTTGCAGACTCCAACAGGTTTTCATCCAGAATGGTCCTGTATTTGGCTGCATCCATCTTCCCCTCAATTTTAACCATCTTCCCTGTCCCTGCTGAAGAAAAGCAGGCCCAAACCATGATGCTGCCACCACCATGTTTGACAGTGGGGATGGTGTGTTGAGGGTGATGAGCTGTGTTGCTTTTACGCCAAACATATCGTTTTGCATTGTGGCCAAAAAGTTCGATTTTGGTTTCATCTGACCAGAGCACCTTCTTCCACATGTTTGGGGTGTCTCCCAGGTGGCTTGTGGCAAACTTTAGACGAGACTTTTTATGGATATCTTTGAGAGATGGCTTTCTTCTTGCCACTCTTCCATAAAGGCCAGATTTGTGCAGTGTAAGACTGATTGTTGTCCTATGGACAGACTCTCCCACCTCAGCTGTAGTTCTCTGCAGTTCATCCAGAGTGATCATGGGCCTCTTGGCTGCATCTCTGATCAGTCTTCTCCTTGTCTGAGCTGAAAGTTTAGAGGGACGGCCAGATCTTGGTAGATTTGCAGTGGTCTGATACTCCTTCTATTTCAAGATGGTCGCTTGCACAGTGCTCCTTGGGATGTTTGAAGCTTGGGAAATCTTTTTGTATCCAAATCCGGCTTTAAACTTCTCCACAACAGTATTACGGACCTGCCTGGTGTGTTCCTTGGTCTTCATGATGCTCTCTGCGCTTTCAACAGAACCTTGAGACTATCACAGAGCAGGTGCATTTATACAGAGACCTGATTACACACAGGTGGATTCTATTTATCACCATCAGTCATTTAGGACAACATTGGATCATTCAGAGATCCTCGCTGAACTTCTGGAGTGAGTTTGCTGCACTGAAAGTAAAGGGGCCGAATAATTTTGCACGCCCCACTTTTCATTTTTTTATTAGTTAAAAAAGTTTCAAAAATCCAATAGATTTCGTTCCACTTCACAATTGTGTCCCACTTGTTGGTGATTCTTCACATAAAATAAAAAATTTATATCTTTATGTTTGAAGCCTGAAATGTGGCAAAAGGTTGAAAAGTTCAAGGGGGCCGAATACTTTCGCAAGGCACTGTAAGTCTGCTACTGTACTGTATGATATCAGTAAGATCTGAACTTGAACTTGAACTTGAACTTGAACTTGAACTTGAACTTGAACTTTATTGCCATATGTAACCGGTACTGGTACAATGGAATTCTTACTTACAGAAAGTCTCTCGATTGTAAAACAAGTGTAAAAAACAAAACAAGGTGCAAACAGTGCATCAAGACAATGTACAAACAAACAATAGACAATGTGCAAGTAAACATGCAGACAGTTTGAATGTAAACAATACAGACGTGTAAACAATGACTGGAGACGTACAATAAATAAATTACAATGAGGTAGATGGTGATGGTGTAGGTGTGGTCCGAGGGGGATGGCTAAATGTGTTGGCCAGTCTCACTGCTTGTGGATAGAAGCTATTGAAGAATCTAGTGGTAAGTGTCCGTATGCTCTTATATCTCTGCCTGAGGGCAGTGGGGTGAAGAGCTCATGCCCTGGGTGGTGACTGTCCTCTGTGATGGCCAGAATTCTACCACGGCAGCGGTCCTCATAGAGCTGTTTAATCTCGGTGAGACCGCAGCCGATGATCTTCTGGGCCATATTGACCATTCTCTGCAGTGCCTTTCTTTCTCGCGAAGAGGTGTTGCCATACCACACGGTGATCCCGTTGGTGAGGACGCTCTCGATAGTGCAGCGGTAGAAGTTCACCAACACATGTATTGGCATCCCCCATCGCTTCAGGCACCTCAAGAAATAAAGGCGCTGCTGAGCCTTCTTCATGATAGAGTCAGTGTTCACAGTCCAGGTTAGATCTTTAGAGATATGAATTCCCAAAAACCTAAAGCTGGTGACTGTTTCCACTTCCGTTCCCTCAATACTGAGTGGGCTGTGAGTGTGTGGCCTGTGTCTCAGAAAGTCCACTATTAGCTCTTTCGTTTTCTTTATGTTCAAGTCCAGGTTATTGCTATGACACCACCTAAGCAGCTGTACAACTTCATCCCTGTAAGTGGACTCGTCATCATCACTGATCAGTCCTATTATAGTGGTGTCATCGGCAAACTTGATGATGCGGTTATTGCTGTGTCTTGCTGTGTAGTCGTGAGTAAATAGGGAGTACAACCTTGGACTCAGACAGCAGCCTTGTGGGGTTCCAGTGCTCAGGGTGAGTGGTGTTGATGTTTTATTGCCTATCCGCACCACCTGTGGTCTCTCGATAAGAAAGTCCAGCAGCCAGTTGCAGACAGAGTTGCACAGACCTAATCCCCTGAGCTTTGTCACCAGTTGACAGGGTATGATGGAATTGAATGCTGAACTGTAGTCCACAAACAGCATTCTCACATACTGAGACCATGCACCAAACCATGCTCACTATTGAAAAGCCTCCTTTAGAGTTTTCTAGTACGCGTTTTTGTCTTGTTGGATTTCCCGGTTTTTCGACTTAACTTTTCCCTTTTCGATATCGTCTCTTGGATTTCGCCTTGTGGGTTGTCTTCTCGGTTTGTCTTGGCTCTTTCTCTTTAACTGATCTCTAGCTTCTCCTATCGACCTTGTTTCTGGATTACGAATTTGGATTGTTTGCCTCTGCATCTTGCAGCATTCATCGCTAAACACAGGATCCTTGGACAACTACCTGCCGGTTCCCTGACAGTGAGATCTCCTTGATTGTGCTGCTTGTACAACATGTTCTTGAGTCAAAAGACCTAGATGACCTTATAGTGCCTTTATATCAACAACAGTGCTAGTCCAAGGTAGGAATGGTAAGTTTAACAATTGTCCTAGCATGGCCCAGAAATAGCATATTGTATACAATTTGTATAAACACAGTAAACAATTACACTTAATTTTTCAGGTTGAATAGTTAAAAGGACAATACTTAACTATCTACAGTATAATACTGTAGCGGTGAGGCTTAATAATAAGGCAGAATTAAGTGTTTCTGAGCTTCCCAAATGAGGCCTCATTTCTCTGTTCATCTCTGTGGTGCAGCCACAGAGAAACCATTCATGCAAGGTGATTTAAGGTCCAAGGACAGCTCCCAAAGGGGGATGCACTTAGCTAAGCCTGGCTATCATGATCAATGGTCACCCATTGGCGCCTATCTGTCTAGGGAGTGCGAGTTGGACATCTGGACTGCATTACTAAGTGTCAGGACTAAGTGACTCATATCTCACCTTGATCAACCAATCAGGGACTGGTAGGGCCGAGTAACCCACGTGGGACTCTGATGCCCATGGAACTTTCAGCCAATCAATGAGCTGAAGTTCCTCCAGGTAAAAACAGGCAACACAGAGAGCCTGAGAGATTCAACAAGATTCAGACAAGATTCTAAAGGGAATTCAAAGGAGAATTCCAGGGCAGGACGGCCCAGGAGCAGAAGGCTCCCAAGGGCAGGACATTCTCGCAGCGCGCCTCCTGACCATCCTGAGACTTAGCCCGGACAACCACGGAACGGCCAGTGTGTCCGAGTGCCAGAACTTTCCTTTGTTCTAAGAGTCTAGAGTGGAGGTTGGCAGAGAGTAACCAGCAGCAGGCCTCGTGAACAGGTCGGAACTGTGGACAGCTGAATTACTATTCAGAACTAGCTCTTCATCATAAACGAACTGGTCCTCTTCCTGACTTGCTGGGACCCACAGTCATCTTTTCTCCTGTGCACAAACTTTGCTAGTTAAAGCCAACAGTGAGCATCAGCAGCGCACCGTCGCAAGCCGCACAGCACAGCCTGGCACCGAGCCAGAGAGCGCGGATTGGACAGCAACAGCCTGCAACTGTTCCTTTGTGCCCGCAGGAGATCTGAATCCCCAAAGATTGGATGAGTATTCAACTTCAATGCATTACAGCTCGAGAATTCAATTGCTATCCCAACCTGTTGATATCAATTTAATTCCTAAGAGTTATGTACTTGTTTGAGTATCTAATGTAGAAGTTGTAACCAAGTTCACTTTACGAAACGGTCTTAATGAATGATATACTGAACGTATGTCCTCTTGATATGTATAACTCTTTGTAACTGATTGAATATATATGTTTTGTATTCTGATAACCCTCTCGATAAGATCTGTTAGGTTTATATGCATATTCTATGTATTAATAAATGTATCCTCGTGTATTAGTACCTGTGTGTGCGCGTTGTTTGAGTTATATCGCATGGTTGGATTCTAAAGCCACCAAAAGAATCAACTTTGTGATTTACTGCTACAATTAATAATTGTCTCAGTAAATGCCCAAACCCTACAGAACTGGTGCCTTCAGAGAGCCACTATGATTACATATTTGGCGTCCCTGAACCGGTTTTCTCTACAATACCTACTTTGCTATGGACACAGGACTTCAGAGTTTTTTCTCAGGAAGTGCCTAACCACAAACTTTACTGCCATCTCCAATGCAGAACTTCTTTGGTTAGTTTGATAGGGGTTATTTACTGCTTCACGGTCTGTTTTGTTTTTTATCCATGCTTAAATTAAGCTGGTGAAATCTTAATTCCATTTAATAAAATGAGATGATTTGCAAAGTTCAGCTCACCATCCAATCCGACATATCTGACAATGTACAGGTGTACTGTTTTGTTTGTGATGCCTTAATCACCCATTTAAAATTATAATGGTGATTGTCTGAGTTTTGTTACACACCAAATATTTCATAGAGAAGATATCTCCTATCCATTCATTAAACTCCAACTGGGTATCAGAAGACATAGAAATGCTAAAGTGTTCAAAAATGACTTGCACTTTTTAAGTGCTAAATTTATATACAGTAATTGCAAATAACATACTGCATATGGTTTAGTTAATACGTAATATTCCTATACAAAATGTTTTCTTTTTTTAATTCTTTACAAAAAGAAAGCATTGTATTTCATGAGTTAAAGCACTCTTTGGTAGTGGGTACAGACCAAGGGACATTACTTTAAATCCCCTTTTCTTTTGACAAAAACTGTATATATCCTACCACTCTTCCCCATCTGTCTCTCCTTTTTTCTGTTTGTGTTTATCTACTGGTCTTTTTTCTCTACTTAGATTAAATTGATTCCTTTTCACTTTAACCTCTCATACCTTATCACATAGTAGTTCAAGGGCCTTTTCAACCACTGAAATGAATAAACCACCACGGCCAAGCCAGTCCACAAAGATTCCTTTAAGCACCTCTGTGGTGTTCAAACCTAGCGAATCATGACACTGCAATCTCATTAGCAAGGCTCCCCAGAGATGGTGAGGTGATGATATATAGGTTTAAAGCATACTTCATTCTCATTATAGCTGTGACTTGGATGATGACTATGCTGTGCACTGTAAAAAGAGAAGTAATAACAAATGACTTAATGGATTTATTGCCGGTAGAAGAGAATAATTGTCTTTTGTGAAGGACAGCCCTATACTATTCACCAGTTGCCTGTAGACCTGAACCAATAGTTATTGACTGCCACACTTGTTTTATTCCTCTTACCTGACAGTATAATTAATAACCAACGACCAGATTGGGTTAATGTAGGTGAAAGTTAAGATAGAATAGTCTAATGTGAGTGATAGCATTTGCTATGCTGAGACCTGAAATGTGAAAAAGTGAAGTAATGGATATGTATCGGGCAATTATTTTCTTAAATGGCATTTGTATTTGCCTGGGTTGAGAATTACTTCAGAAATAACAAAATCTAATAGGAAACTTTTTAAAAAAATATTCATACCACAAATACAGTAAATGATCACTGCTGAAAATAATTACAATTTATATCTTAAAACCAGCATTATGATCTAATAATACATAACATAAAAGAAGTACAACTTTTTTGTCCTTATTGAAGTTTACATTTCAGGGTTATGGATATCTGCAACAGCTGTCCTTTATTTTTTCTTTGTTGCATAATGTTGATCTATGAGAATCTTGATTAGTCTTGCTGATAAACGACCTAATGGATGAAGAGATCTCTTGAGGTATTTTTTCTGACACATCTATAGATTATATTGCACAAAGAATTCATCACCACAGTAATGGAGCTCTAGCTTTTTAGCTAACAGGAGGACCAAAAAGTGGGGAAAGTGGTAATTTTAAAGAAACCTACAGAAAAACTCCTCAATTATTTTGCCAGCCTGGCAGGCAGTAAGGGACTTTGGGGACCATTTTGGCTTAGCACATTAAAAGAATTCATGAAATGAAACCATACTGGTCAGATACCTTGATATGACTTTCCATGCCTCTAGCCTTCTTCCTGTGTTTATGAATCTAGACCTCTTTCTCTTCCATTGACATTGATCTATCCTTGAGACTTTAGCTTCAGGCTTTGAGTCTTAACTTGGGGCTTGGACCATTAAAGAAACAGCTCGATATGAATCTCAAGTAATGGTTTTCTTGTCCTTTTCACATTGGTCTGTAAATTTGGTGGTTGTACAGACCCAACATGTCTGTCTTTTAAAAGTAGTAAAGTCAAACGTTGAAAAATAGAAATACATCAGGTAGCTGTACTAACAGATTGCCAACAGCGTTCCTTGGCATTTGATGTTGCCTTCTTCCATATCAATGACAGATGACAGAATCCATTTCTTTTACTCTGATGGGACCACAAAGGCTGCCTCTTTTTCAGAAGGTCATTACTCTTTTTCTTAGTCCATTTACTGTACTGCCACAATAGGTTTTATATTCTGTTTTGTAGGGAGCCAAAGTTGGTTTTCTTCTTTCTGGCCTTAATGACTATGGGTCTCCCTCTTTGATAAGAACTGAAGAAGAAACATTTGCAATATGTATAGATCAGAATAGCACAGAAATGTCTACTACTTTGATGTTTCTTGTGATTTGCTGGGCCAGCAAATATTCATATGTCATAGGCCTTTTCTATTTATACAGGATTTGCAGATTTACCAAGTAATGTTTAATTTGCTCATTTGTGTTACCTGAAAAATATTGGTGGCACCAAAATACTGGTCTCACTGTACATGCTCTAAATCGTATAAACTGGTATGTTTTTCAACATTAGAAGATTATGTATAAACATCTTAATAATTCATTCTAAATAAGTGATCCAACACCAATGTTAACATGTGGATACTAGTACTGACAGTTCTGCCATTAAGTTTACAGATGAAATTAAGATAAAGGAATGATGGTTATTATTTTTTATATCATTATTTTGGACAAAAGGATTTTTTTAACACTTTCGCTTACTTAACTTGCTCCCAAAGTTTAGTTGTACTTTGTCAATGGTCAGATAACTACACTAACCTCGAATTCACAGTTACTACAGTACATGGGACTGTTTGATGTGCAGGGGGGCTATCTGTCCAGGAACAGCACATATTACATAGTGTGTACATTATTGGGTGTCAACATTATTACGATCTTGTTTGCTCAGGTGGACTGATTCCTTGCAGTAGTTTATCTTTATACTTACAACCGTTATATAACTAGGACTGTAGTTAGCGAAGTTTTGCTTTATGTTGGTTTTACAACTATTTTTTTTTAATGATTCAGAACCTCGTTTAAATTAACGCATATGGTATTTTGTCGCTCCAGGCAATATTAATCGCGAGAATGCTGATGGATGTGAAACTGTACTTCATCACTAAATACCAGATTGCTCATCGTTATCTTTTATCATGAAGCACTAATCAGTGGCATGGTTGCGAGATTTTTCTTTGGTGGTTGCAACGGCTCAGTTTCAACCAAAACATCAGAATTTCAGATGCCCCCTATAGATCTCAGAATTTCAGATGCCCCCTACAGATCTTTCCCCTGGCGCTGGTCCTGCCAGAAACACTCAGCGCAGTTGTGGAAGGCCAAGCTTCTCTTTAAGAGAAGCATAGCTAAGGTGCTGTAAGGAAAAGTAATTACTGTAGATTTACTTGTGGGAGCAGTCATTGTCTTCCAGATAATAACCTGAACTGGACATTGATCACATCTGAAAAAAGGACCTGATTTTAATGAAGCCTTCTTGTTTTAAACTTGATATTTGTAATCTGTTAAAGATCCCAGTTGTTTAGCATCAGCTTGAAAATATTCGGTAGTTCTACCAAACTTTGCTCTTAAGATCCAAACCTTTCTTGTTGCATAATATTTGTTTGGCATTTGTTACACTAATAAGAAAATTCAAGGTCATTTTTCCCTTTGGGTTTGCTTGTGTCACAATACTTGAACATTTCAGAATTTTGTTTCATTAGAAAAATGTTATTATGTGCAGCTTAATTAAATTAAGGTGAGGTGGAAGACAGAGTTGCTTCAAATTCAGCACAGGTTACAGCAATCTGATGTTTAAGAAAAGATGTTTTAAACTTATTTGTATGTGATAATTAATTGATTTGCCTCATGTTGGTTTTTTCAACAGTGACTCTTGCACAAGAGCTGTCAAATCCAGCCAGGTGGAGATCATTCTATCTGAGAGCAGAGCTCCTGGGAGTGATCCACAAGATTAGGTTTGCCAGGTAAAAGAGGGATTGTGATTGCACAAATTAGTACTGTATGTAACTCTTCACTGGCACTAAATGTATCATTTGAGAAGAGCAGAACTCTGAACATTTCTATGTATACAGCCTGTCTTGCATCATCACATGAACTGCAAAATTATTAAACTACACCTAATCTAATTTTGGGAATGCAGCCACAAGTCTTTTAAATTGTATATAATTGTGGGAATTTGGGTTGAATTCTCATAAATTTGGGTGCTTTCTCAGAGGAGTACATAATGTAACTGAGAAAAGACTACAATGACAGGAATGTTTTCTTCATAATACTGTATATATTATTGTTTTTTCACTTCATATTAGAACCAAAGACAGGATTATATGATTGTATCAACTGTACTGTTATGTTAGATAATGAAGTCAAACAAGGCCTTTTAAAGTTTCACACATTGCTGCCCATGTCTCTGAAAGAATATGAACATGATACAGATGAGTGGAGGTCATTTAATGATAACTGCTAAATGTAACCACATGAAAGCTTTAAAATTTTCAATAGCAGCTTTGATGCAGTTAATATCATATTAAAAATACCCAGTGTTAAGACTACATTTTAGCATTCATTTTCTATTTTTTACCTGTTATGCTGTAAACATTAAATATCATATCCTAAAACATCTGAAGTGTCATTTTAGTGTGATCTACTGGTTTCAGTTATTGGAATCTCCAATTTTCGATGCACATACTGTAAATTCCTTTTCAAAATACTGGATTTCACAGACTTTGTTTAGAATTATGTATCTACAAACTGATTTGTTTTTTTTTAAAAAAAAGGTTAATTAAGCTGTTCTAGTATCTGCAGTTTAGGAATATCACAGTTCAATTGACTTGAATTTGAGCACTCAGTCTAGCAGCTGTGAGCCCAGACTAAGTGGGGGATGAAGGACAGCAGATAACAGCTTGGTGGGATTCTACTGCCATCTAGTGTAGAGAACAGATAGTGTTTCTTATAATAGTATACTGAATTTCTTACCTCATGTTGATTTTGCATATCTGTGTAGTGGTCTACACTGGTCTTTGAATTACTAATGCTAAGTAAGCAAGCTGATACAATAAGACAGACACATGGATGTACAGTGAGACCAAGAAAGTCTAAATTATCCTATCTGTTTTGTGAAGTGGTCTCTGTCACTCTGAAATGTTCCTTCAAGGTTTAGTTGTAGGGGTGGAATGGAAATTGTCTTTTAAAATGTTCCACACCAGCCATTGCTTTTTGAAACTTAGAATATTTTCATTATATAAACTCTGGATAGGAGGTTGTGGTGGTTGGGGTATGTTCTCTAATGTTTTGGACTTGGTGGGTGGTAGCTAATGAAAAGGCAAAAGCTATACAGTACATTTGTCATAGATTTTGTGTACTGGAGTACTATGAAACAGAAACAAATTCAACTTTTTCTGAAGGACACTGTAATTTAGATGTATTTTATTACAATCCTTAGAACTCTTATTATTAACCTAAGCAAGGTTTAGTACTGTATCTATTACTGTGGACTAGCAAAAACATAATTCAGGGAGCCTTTAAGAGCTCTTTCATACTTGTTTTCTTGACTTTCTTCTTTATCCTCTTTTTTATCCATGTCTTTTGTGATCCACATTGTTTTGGAAGGAACTCACCTTGGACATGAGCAACAAATGTCCATCTCATTGTGCAAGCTTAGTGGATGCTCTTTCTGAAATTGACATAAAAAATGTGAAAATTTCCTATATAGGAAATAATTGATACTTGTAGTACTAAAGGTCTTCATAACTTTTTAAAGTCTTTATCAAATACTGTAAGTGCTGCTTCAAGTGGTGGCAACAATTTTTATGGTTCAGATGAAAGTTATCTGGATGAGGCACTGTTTGCCCAAAGTTTGAGAAATATATGAAGAGAGAAATACATGTATTGGATATTGCAAAACATAACCAACATAAAGTCCATATCAGTACATTGAACAAAGTTAATGTATAAATGTTTTTTTTCTTTAATCTTGACTTAATCTTAATAATTATTTTTTTTTATTTTCTCCACATTTCAAAACAATGCAAGCTTCATGTTTTAGTTACAAGGAAGCAGAACTATTTAAAGGCACATCTAATTCTGCCATTACATAATTTGCAACATCCATTAACAGCTGTTTTACCCATTTTAGGCCTCATCATATAAACATGCTTGTTTCAGTGATCAAAGTAAGCTTCCCTCCTGTTTGTGTTGGTTGGCCCTGTACAAGCAGGAAAATACATTTGGTGTATGTTCGTGTCATTGTAGACAGGAAGCAACTTAAAATAATTTTTGTATTTCTGTATAAAAAATACAGGATCTCATTTATCTCCTCTGCTTGATTTGAAACTAGTTTGAGGTCCTCTTACAAGTAGAGGAAACCAGAACAAACATTAATGAAATGCAAAAAACACAATCTGGGCCACGTTTTTCCTGTTCCCCTGTTTTACATTTCAATAGTAAGTAGTAACCTGAATACCGACCTTTAAAATGCTTTGATAACTAAAATGGACTACACTTTGATCCAGGCCTATATTACAAAGCTAAACATACTTAAGACACACTTAGCTCTGAGATACTGTGGATTCAAATGCATTTTATACAGCATATTTTTCACTGGTTGTGCAAAATGTGTTTCTTACCCTTCTCGTAAATTTAGTTTGCCCCACACAGGCATGCCTTAATAGCAGATTTATGCACATCTAACACAATTACCTATACATCAGCTGCACCTACCCCTTAGGGATAAATAGTTTCAGTCCTATTCTGAGCAAATCTCCATGATAGTGGCATGCATCAGATGCAGTTTAAGTGAGTAAACAACGATTAGGCACCAGGCCAAATTGTGTGTCCTTTTAAAATGGACAACTAAGCATCCAAATGGTATGTACAAGCTGCAGATTGCACAAAGAAACATCATTATCCACAGCTCCACTAACAGAATCACACATACTGTAGCTTTGTGTACTAACATATTTCATTGTGATGAATGGACAGCTGCACTTTAAATAGAAATGGGCACTTTTTTACATAGAAAACTGTATTAGCATCTTGTTTGTCTTAATTTTAGAGTAATGGTGGACAGAAAAAAATGAAGAAAAAGTACAAAAAAAGTGACAAAATGACAGAAGAAAGCTGAATAGTTTAAAGCGTAAATAGTTTAATGCCTAGGAGCAAAAGAAGGGACTTATTATCCTGAAAGGAATCGTATTAATCATATAGGAGCTCTCAATTTGTGATAAAAATCCTCGTGCTATTTACTATACTATTCCCTTTGACAGAGAAAAGAATTAAACATAGTGTTATATATTAAATGTGATCAGAGAAGAAATTTCCTGAAAAATGCCAGCACAGTCCATTGCATACTATGCATAAAGATAACACTGATTTATACATGTATTATTTCTTAAAATAAAATATTTGGAATTTGGCTATTATTTTTTATTAAATCTTTAATTAAAAAAGTAAACAATTACGACTGTAAACTTGAATTATTTTGTAGCACTAAATCACTTCTTAAGTAATGTCCAAGGGTGATGGCAGAAGTGTTAAGTTGCTACAAAACTCGTAGAAAGCCTTGATCACATTGATCAATCTAATTTTCTCTCCTTCTTGTGAGCTCATCTTGCGGATCTCAAGACATCCGAACCCTCAATGCTGAGCGAGGAGCAAAGGGTGACCCGGAAATGTATAACCCCACACAAAGACACACTGGAAGGACAAGAAAAAGCACAAGGAAACAAGGAACAGGACAGAGTAGGAGCACCCTCTAGACGTTGAGGGCGTGACAGCCACTCCTTACCCTCTTCTATCTTTTCTGTCTCTTTCTGAACAGAGTGTACAGTATGTGCTAATTATAATATCATTTATACTAACTGTTAATAACTTTCAATATCAAAAAAGCATTCATCAGTGAATAAAACACCACCGATCTTTTCACCACCACCCAATATGTTGGCCCAATGGATGTTATTGTAATGGGATGGTGCAGTGAATGTCTGCCTAAATACTGAAATGTCCAGCCTTCCAGGGCAATGCCTCATAGATCATGTTTTCTGTATTATCTTGCTTGGTCTTCTAAATGTTGCAGCAAATCATTTCATTCCCCAGGCAGCTTCTCTGAGTCACAGAAAAACAACCTTCAATAATGTACTGCAAATAGCATTCAGGTGATATTGCATTAACTGTTTTGCAAGTGATCATTAAAATTTTATTAACGTGATTTGAGTGGTACATACCTCAACAATATAATGGCAAATTGCAATATTATCAATTCCATATATTGATCAAGTGTAAACGTGGTGCAGTCTTTACCAAAGTGCTCATGTATCAGCCACAATAATAATAACTTAAACTTATATAGTGCTTTTCTGGACACTCCACTCAAAGTGCTTTACAGGTAATGGGGACTCCCCTCCACCACCACCACCAATGTGCAGCATCCACCTGGATGATGCGACGGTAGCCATAATGCACCAGAATGCTATCAGTGGGGAGGAGAGCAGAGCAATGAAGCCAATTCATAGAGGGAGATTATTAGGAGGCCATGATTGGTAAGGGCTAATGGGAAATGAGTAATGAGTAGGAAATGAGTAGGATACCGGGGTTACACCCCTACTCTTTTCGAGAAAAGCCCTGGGATTTTTCATGACCACAGAGAGTCAGGACCTCGGTTTTACGGCTCATCCAAAGGACGGCGCCTGTTTACAGTGTCCCCATCACTATACTGGGGAATTAGAACCCACATGGTCTGCAGGGTGAGTGCCCCCTGCTGGCCCCACTAACAGCAGCAACCTTGGTTTTTCCCAAGAGGTCTCCTATCCAGGTACTGACCAGGCTCACACCTGCTTAACTTCAGTGGGTTGCCAGTTATGATTTGCAGGGTGATACTGTATGGCTACCGGCCATATCATAATGCAATTTACAGTGCAAAACAGAGTTATTCAAATCTCAAAAGTTTTTTATGTGTTTATTTGTACCAGATACATGTTTTAAAGCCATATATTTTATAATTAAAATAAATGTGTTTTCTAATCACCATTTATACACAATTACTAACAATTCTATGTACTGTATGTAATTTAAAAAATATAATTAGATTATTGTTATATACAATTGTGACATATCTCATTTGGAGTGTGGTAACAAAGTAGGACAAACATCCTGTATAAATAATGTTACCATTGTATTACATTATTATTTTTTCACTAGCATGTATACAGTGTGATTAGAACAGGAAAGCATTAATGGGTTCATAAACATTTTATACTGTACTAATTTGTCTGATAACCACACATACAGTAGCTGTGGTACTTTGAGAATTCAGCGTCCTTCCTGGCAGTTTTAGAGAGTAGTGCAGTCCTGCATCAGATTATTCTAAAAAATAAAAAAAGCAATTTCATACAGGGGTTGGTGACACTGCAGTGCCTACCATGGTGTACCTACTGACACCTTGCACATTCTAGATGACCGCATCTGTACAGTACATTACTTTGGATTTATCTGGCTTTTAATTTGAAAATTAACTATCTATGTCAGACCTAATCAAAACTTCATCAGAATCTTTTTGGAAACCTACAGTAAATATACAGGATAATTTCATATAGGTTAGTTTTATTTCCTATCTTTGATTCTTGTTTTATTAGATATTATATTTAGAAACAACCCTCTGTTTCTGTGTTAATGTTGGTTGTCACTTAAAATATGTTTTCTACTTATTCTTCTAACTTAGAGCTTAAGCTATACTGTAGTTTCCAAACTTTTACCTATAACAGCAAAACTGCTTAATACAGTACCATTTTAGGTATGCCCCCCTTTCTCTAAATTTGGTATTACAGTATATCTGCAATTCCTCAACCTGTGAGTACTGCTCCTATTCAAAGTGAGAACTAAAATATCCTAGCTATAATGGGCGCTGGTCCAGGCTCCCGTGAAGCATAGTTCAGGATCCTATGCAGACAGTATAATCCAGAAGTAAGTGGAGAAAGACATCAGGGAAAGGTACAACAGGATTAGGACGGGTCGACAGACAGGGGGGTGTGACGACGGTGATCCTGTGCTAGGGGGCCGTGGAGAAGGCAAACGAGTCCAAACAGTCCTAGGGGGAATCTGGGGCGCAGTCCTAGGGTCCAGGAACCGGGAGATCGAGACAAACAAGGTTATAATCTGGAACAGGGAATAAAACCAACGAGCACCGGACTCAGATGGTCAGGACGCCGTGATGAAGCCTATGCTGTTGGGTCTCTGGTACTGTAGGTGGGCTTCCAGGCATCCATCTTCCAATGCTGAGCAAGGCATAGTGGGAGCACCAGGCTTAAAAAATGACTGTTGACTGTTGACTGTGAAAATGTCCTTAAATATAACTGGCCTAAAGTTTCAATGTATAAAACTGCACATTATAAACAAACATTGTTTAAACTTAAACCCTGCTGTGTTTTTGCAATGTGTCCTTCAAACCCATCCAGCCATTTTCTAATAGCCTCTAATAAAGGGTCATGGGAGAGTCAGAGCCTATCCCAGCATCATTCAAACCCTTTCATTCAATACATTCCAGTCTTCTTTAGTCCATGAGCCTTAAAGACTAAAGCATTTTGAGAAATTATAATGTAATCTTTCCATTTAGTGTTCTCCATAGATTGCAAGCTTCATTTATGAATAATGAAAAGGCAATTACTGCTTGAATTATTTCTCTCTTTTGAATTTCTACATATTTGTTTTAATCTATAACAAACAAAATAGGATGAATCTGTAAAAGAACAGAAAGCATTAAGTACTCTAGGTTTTTATTGTTAGCATTTTGTTTGTGTGTGTTTTCTGAAGTCTTAATGTAGTCTAAAGCAATAAACGCTAACTCCTTTTCTAGTATTGACAAGCTAGTGGAGCATATCTCCATAAATGAAAAGCATCATTTAAGCACAGAGGTTTAATTTATTTTTAAAGAGGAAAATATCAAAAGTATGTTTTATAAAAAGAATAAAATCCATTGCCGACTCAGTAATTGCATTGAAAAAATAAATAAACTCATTGAAAGTTTTTATTTTTACTAATAGAGAAATATACTGTAAAATACATCAGTTTGCTTTTAAAAATAAAAAAATCAAATTGTGTTTATTATGCATAAACTTTAACATGTTTCTTTTTTTATTGTACATAAAATGCACGGCTTGTGCTTTTTGTCTCAACATATGAACTTACTTACTAGAAAAGGAAAGAAGATCAATTATTGGTGTTACAAAGGTGGTAAATGTGAATGTTATATCTATCCTTTATGTGCTAGAAATATGGTATATACTGTAAAGTAGTGTAATAACACATAGTTGATGAATTGATGGAGCAGTGGCAAGAATTGTTTTCAAGGGCACTTTAACTGTTGGAATCATCATGGTGAACCTTTATTTTAGTCACAACATGGAATTTTAAACATGTGCTGTAGATGGGAGATCTGTAACTTTATTGTGTTTACCCATAAATGCTACAGCAGTCAACACAACAGAAGTACACAACAGAAGTCAACTGGTAATTTTAGTGCCATATAGACATTAGTGGATGTTTCTAACTGTACTGTATATATACTGTAGACCTGTATATAGAGTTTTAAAATCGACACAACATAATTAATCAATTACATTACCAATGTTCTGTAATTACATGTGTTACAGTATATAACCCCTAACCAATGTTTTCTTCTAAACTTTTCAGAACAAACTAAATCTAATAGGTCTCATAGCATTCTTGAATTTTATTTATAATTCTGAAAGGTTATGTTATCTTAAAATGTTATTCAAATACAAAAAAATCGCAAATTAGCAAAAATTCTAAAGTTAAAATTATTCATGGATCATATAATGTACTACTGTATATTATGATTTATTAATAATTAAGTGTTTTTGTTATTTACATAAATACCTGTTTAGGGATTATCTATGAAAATTAGTTACTAAAATAAGTTTGCAGTACTTCCAGTATTTCATGTTTGCTTAGTACTTATTATAGTATGTGTTTTAAAGTAAATTAAATGCATGAAAATAATTTTGCATGTGTGGAAAACCTGAATATCAAGTATAAATTAGATGTTTTATTTAATAAAGAACACTAGGGCACTACAGTATATCACTTGTATCAGGCATGTTCAGCACTCCAGAATAATTTTGCAAAATGGCAACTCAGAACCCAACCTCTTACCCTGTAATGGCAGGAATCAAAATTCTCTTTTCGTTTGGAAAACTTAGATGTCACAGTAAAATTATATAGACATTTAAAGGCAAGAAAGAAAAAATATCAGTAGATGATAAGTGAACATGAAGGGGAAATTACATTCTATCTCATTAGCTGTAATCTCTTCATGTGAACTCCCTAAAATATTAAATCTATTAAATATGTATTTCAATTTACTGTGACTCCTAGCAGAAGAAGAAACCTGTAACTGAGCCTACCAATGGAGAAACTAGGAAGTTAGCAGAAAAATTGGATTATGTCTACAGTATATGAATACGAGTATGAGTATGTGAATACTGATGTAATACTTTAACTGCACTTTTTAAAAACTTGCATTTTTTAAAAGATTAAATCTGTGGTATAAGAGAATCAGTAAAATGGCAAAAGCCTTCAAAATGACAATGCAGTACAGTGTACTAAAAGGAATAAGATAACTTGAAATTGATGATAAATTGGTGATCTCTTGTTATGAGAATGCACTTTATTAAGCTCACTTTTAACTGTTAAAATAAAGCAAACCCAGCCTTGATTTCTCATAGTACTCCAAGCCTTATAGAAATTGGTAAATTTGTAAGCTTATTGGGTTAGAACCTTGGAAGCAATGTGCATCTTAATACTATCTACAGTTTTTTACAGAACACACAGATTGCACAGAGCTGTCTACCTTGATGCAGAGGATGTTAGGTCTGTACCTTTGATGATCTTATCCCTATACTGCACTGTCTCCAGGAATGACTGTGCTTTAAACAGATCATCTAAAACAGGATAGCCCATGTTTAGATTACAGCTGAAGATTACAGCTCAGTTACAGAGCCTTGTGCTGCACCCAAAGTAAGCAACAGATGAACTTACAATAAATGCCCACACTTGGAGAGGAAATATAATGATTTTTGTGATGCCACTACACTGCCACCTGTGGGCTGACAGTGTAGCGGAGCTAATGCGGATACGGTGACGTCATTGCCCTCACTGCGCGTAGCTGCCTGGGCTGAGGGAGGTCTCCTTTAGCTCATGTGGCTGGTTCCCTGTTGCGTTACGCCTGAGTTCTGGTTTTGCGCCCCAGGTGCTGCGGGATGGAACGGGGTGGCGAAGCGCACGAGACCATGCGGAACCGCAACGGTCACAACAGCACCATAAATATGGATGAACTGTTCAGAACGTCCCACATGTACTGGAAAGGTATTAGCCCAAAGCCCAGATGAGAGAGGAGGACCATAACCCATGTCCTCAGTATGTCTAAAAAGGGGCTGGCACCACCGAGAAAAAAAAGGAGGGCAGTCACAACTTATCTTCCCAGAGTGAGATTCCAACCTGGAAAGATGATAGGTGCATGACCCAGCAGCGAAGGAGAGAGGTAGGGGATCTTGGCCTTAGAATGGTCAGTATTTGGTAAGCTATTTAATCTCTCTAATTATGGGGATTACTGTCTATGTAGGAGGCTGGTAGGTAATGGCAAAATGGATATCCTTGCCTCAACTACTTGATAACTGTGACAAATATTCTACTGCTCATAATCACCTCACCAGTGAGTTGACAATTCAGGACGGGGTAGCAATCCAGGATAGTGAGGCTTCCTACAGTATGTCTATCAACTTCCGTCATTTAGGGTATTTCCACCGAGATGTGCTGAGTTAGTAGATGAAGAAACTACTTGAGAAGCCACCAAATTAAGAGGTGAACAAGTTCTTGAATGTTGAAGCCTGGACTTTAATATTATGAATGAGGCCGTCGGTGTATTGTGTTTATTTATGCTTGTAGGCATCTTAGCTTTCTGTCGTGCTAGAAAGCAAAAAGTACAAAGTGAGCTAGTGCTTCAGAGGAGCTGTCTCGTTGTGTGTCTTCCAACCAGGATCCATCTACAGTATTTAAGATATCGTTACCACAATGTCTTTAGTACGTGACCAATTCTCCATCCTTTATAGATGTTTTCCTAAAAGTATCCATGTAATCACACTTTTTGTAATTTCTGCTGCTATGTATTAGTTTTTCAATTTTTGGTATTTAATAAAATGTTAAATAGCAGGTGGAAAGCAGATGGCATATGAAGAAGTAATTATCCTCATAGCATGCCCATCTGAAGCCTCTGTTACAAAAGAACAAAGCCAAACTACAGTATATCAAAGTTTCTCTGAATTTCATTAATCATATTTGGTTTGAAACTTTTTGAAGTCACATCTCATTTTGATGAAAAAATATGATAAATAAATGCTTTTAAAACTAGGATGTTATACAGTATAAAACATTGAATATGCCTGCATATTATAGATATTAGGGTAGAGCACAGAGCACAGTGGTCAGAATTGCTGTCTTGCAGACCTTGGACCCTAGGTTCAGTTCCTCTGGGTACTCTGGTTTCTTTCCACAGTCCAGAGACATGCTGGCAGGGTGTTTGGTTCTGTAACAAATTGGCCCTGATGTGAATGTGTCTGTGTGTGCCCCCTGAGGGACTGGCATACCATCCAGGGTGTATCGTGCCTTGAGCCTAGTGATTCCAAGGATAGGCTCTGGGCCATCATAACCATGATTTGGATAAGTGGTTATTAAAATTTGATGTGATTATAGGCATTTCTTGTCATATTGGTTGATATACATATATTTTTTAATTGTTTATTTAGAAATCAGAACGGCTTAGCTGCTGACTGCCTTTTTCGATTGTTGGATTTTGTTTTTATTCTAGACTTACCAGTTAGGCACCCTTTGACCTCTCAGCTCACAATTACTGTACATTCTTCCATATGCTTTAAGCCTCAAACTGGCAATGTAGCTCACAAATAGTTTTTATTCACAGTACAGAATATACTGTACAGTATAGGACATATATCAAACACACACAGGACATGTACTGTATCAAACAGGGTGTTCACACCTACTACTGTATGTACAGTATAAGCTTAATATTGTGTTATTTCTTATTATTTTGTTTTTAATTTAAGTTTTGTGGTATGCTTTCAGCTTTATTGTGCTATCCTTAATGTAATCTTACTAATTCATTTAATTTTACTGTAATTTAATAATAAACAAATAATAATATTTATTTTATATACCGGATTTAAAGGTGGCTTCTCAAAGCGCTTAATTATACCATCTAAGTTATACACCTGTAATGTACTGTACTGTGTGTTTCAAATACAGTATACTGTTCTGTAGACACCAATATTTTTTTTTCTGAAACAATAATGGCTCATTCATTTCTTTTCTTTTATGTTTTAATTGAGTGTGGGTTGGAGGCAATATTTTTTTTCTTAAGCCTTTTGTTTTCACATATTTTCAAATACTGTACCTTAAATTACATAAATAAAATAAAACAGATAAGTATAAATTGTGTACAAAAAGCACAGAAATGTCCAAAAAACATATTGACATTAAATACTTCAAACCATGTGCAATACTGTAATCCATTACTGAGGCACAGGCAAACTCCAGATAATTGATCATGCTGTTGGTTTAAAGGTTAAGTAACGCTCTGCATTCATTCCAAGATCATTTTCTATTTGTCCACCCAAAGGTTTTTATAACTGTAATTAAGGAGAAAGCATTTTTCTTTACTGCAGAAATCCATTTGCGTGAATGCTACACACACCTGACATGTTAACCTTAATATACATAAAATGAGAAACATGATGGGTATTTAAAGTACTGTAGGTGAAGTGTAAGTGTGGATTCAGAATGAAAGAATTTTACAGAACATTGACTAAATGTTATGAAACTTCACACATACAGTGGAAACCTTTAAACAATTCAGAAGCTTTAAACAATGATCCTTCATTTAATGTTTTCAAAGGTTTCTTAAAAAAAATCTGTTTACATTCAAATATTTTCTCAGTTCTAGTTTCACAATCATTATGATGAGCTTATAGCCTGTTTCAAGCACCATGAATTTAAAAGGATGATGAATACGATGAATGTGAAAATCTATTGATTAAGAATGGTGTAAGCTCGTTTTGAAATAATGTTATGTTCTTACATTTTAAAATTTGAATTGTTTATTTTCCTAATTGTTTGGGTATAAACAGTAGCCATTCTGTAGCTGTACATTCTTGTTCAATGCAATTGGAAAGAGCTTACCAATACAAATTGCACAGCAAATAATACATGACAAATATTCATTGCAAATACTTTAGTTGCAGGTCGATGCTGATGGTTGGATAACATCCATTTGCATGACTCACTTCTGCTTCCAAGAATGGTTTATTTACTGTCAAGTTTCATGTATCCACTTTGTTGAGTTTTCACGCACACCTTAATAGCTGCAGTAAAGTGATTACTAAATACAAACATGTTTAAAACATGTTCTTCCAATCCTATCCCCTCTGGGTTACCCATTGGCTACAACAACGTCTGGGTAACTTGTTCCACATCCCTTTGGGAAACGTAGTGCTTCCTGGGCTCAGTGTTTTAAATGCATTTCCACATAGTGCCATTTGTGTCTTCTGGTTTGTGTTTCACTGTTCGTTGTGAAGAAATCTGCTCAGCAAGCTTTATACATACTGTACCTTGGAGAAGTTTAAATACAGTACTTGTATCAGGTCCCCCCTTAGTTTTCTTTATTCAGGATGAAAATATTTCAGTTTCTTCAATCTTTCAGTGTATAACATTCCCTTAAACCTCAGAAATATCAGGTTACTATTCTCTGGATTTTTTCCAAAGCAGCAATATCTTTCCTACAGTATAACATGGTGGCAAAATCAGGATCTAAATTCTGTTACGAAATAACTTCTGTCATCTTCTGCTAATTTGGCATCACATACAGTATCTGTTTTTTATGCAGCGAATAATTCTTTGCCATGATTGCCCGTTAATTTCTAAATACACCTTAAGGTATTAAATGTAACAGAAAATCCTTCATGGGTCAGTGCCAACCTACTTTTAAGAACTACTCATTGTGTATATACAAATTCATTTAGATCTGAGCACACAAACCAACATGTGGTACACAGTCTCCATTTAAAGTCAGCTGGACACTGGGCCTCTATTTATGCCCCCTATTTATGGAACTCATTCCTAATTCATTTCTGAAATTGGGACACTAAAATATTTTAAAAGCTAAATAGAAAACAAATTTTTGGATGCAATTTTTATACTTTTCACTGTGCTTATGTTTACACATGCCTTGGTTTAATTTGTAAAAACACTTTGGGATGCCTAGCCATGAAGAGCACTATGTAAGAAAAAAATGTATGTATTGCAATGTATTGTATTTTAAAAGGCTATTTCAGGCTTTGCTATTTGAGATTAATAAAGCTCCATTAGCGGCTCTTCGTATACCCCCTTAAGGTGTCTGAGATTTCTGTGTGTAGCAAAGGAACAGTACAATCTATGATTTTTTTCCCATTTCCAATTTGAAAAGCCCTGAAGCAGAAATAAAATCTTCCAAAGATTAGACTCATGGTTTGTTATTAAATCTAATGCAGTATAAGGCTATTTATGATTTTATCCACTATAGTCCTTCAAAAACTGAAAGCCAAATCCAATAGTATTGCAATTATACAATTACACATTTTTCACCTTCTTATATATTTTAAATGCCACTTCATCTCCATTTAAATAAATTCAACCTTACCTTCACTTGTGCATATTCTTATGGACCAATGTTCTTGTTTGTCAGCAAGTGTAAATGTCATGGCAACATTCCACCTGTCACTCATATCCTGCAGCTTGCAGTTCTCCTATTATGTAAATTTTCATTAGGCAATTTAGGTTATGCTAAATTTCAGTTCTTATGTAAGAGAATTGTTAGTGAATGCTTTGTTGCATAAGAACATAAGTACAGTTTGAAACAGGAAGAGGGAATTCCTAGACCATCTGGTAGCAGTTAATTATTCTAAGTCTCTCCTGTATCTGTTTCTAGAAAGAAGCCAAGGTATTAGTTGTGCCTTCAAGGATTTTAAATACTTTCATCAGATCCCTCCTTGTTTATCTGTGTATAAAAATGTTTAGTTCCTTCAGCCTGTCAGTAATCAAAATTGACTAAAGCTCCAGAATATATAATATATACAGTATATATACTTCACTGCTATATTCATAGCAGTTATATCTTTGGTATAATATAGTGCATAAACCAAAATGTTATACAGTATTCTAAATGCTGTTTTATTAGTTCATTGTACAATTTGAAAAATAATAACTTCTTGATTTAAATCCTACACTTTTAACTATACAGTATATCCTAACAGTGTTTTACCTGTTTTTAACATTTGCAATCATATGTTTTGTTGCTCATCTTGCCTTGCAACTCGAATCAATGCATGGACATCATGGTCGAGGGGTATGAACTTTCATCCACAGTTGCCCCTCGTAGATGATGGCATGGAAATCTGAGGGAATGACAACATTACCATAGCCACCATTCGTTGTGAAACATCAGCAAGTTGAGCTCCTGCCATACATGCCCAAACACTATTCCCCTCTCTCAAAGTCAAAGAGTAACTCTTCTAGTTATGGAAGCCAAATTAATGGGCCTGCCCAGCATTTTTATACACAACCCTAAGCATGATGGGATGTTCATTGTTTGATTAACTCAGGAGCCACTTCTATGTGGAAGCGCCTGCTTTCAGTACACTTTGTAACCCTCAGTTACCCAAGCGTTCCCTTTATCTTAGCAGTGCATGAACCGTGTACCATACTTACAAATCAAATGATGTAAACATATCTGTGGAAATAATTAGGTAATACAAAATAAGGTGAAACTTCCACTTTTTATCTATGGATCTCCATAACAATCAACCATAACAGTTTATCACCTGCATATGTGGTTATACTGTATATATGTGGTTAATTTGCTCTAAATTCAAGCAGGTCAAATTCATTTTGAACATAACATCACAGAAGGACCTGGATTATCTAGCTCCCACTTAACATACACATTTAGGACAGAAAGGAAAGGTTCTTAATGTTGCTCAACATTCATTTATTGCTGTGAGCCACAGGACTAATTGTGTACAACCCGATGCATCTATTTAGTGGCAGATTTATTTCGGTCCATGTTGTATTGATTTATTTCTAACATTTACTGTTATTCTTGCCATCAAAATCCAGTGCACTTTGATTTCTGTATTGATTTTTGTAGTCAGAGGAAATTATCAGGGCACTGTCAGAATCTGACCTTTCATAAATGTGACTTTGGCTCATTACACAATACTGTTTCATCACAAAGCACGGCTCTCTATTCTCCAGTTGGCTGTCAAGTATAATTAGATTTGTTTATTTCCAATGATTTCTCGTATAATAAATCCAGATGATTCAATGTCAAGGTGAATGATATTCTTAGTTATTCTATTCCAGCTACAGTGTGTGAGCGATGTTTCAAAGCTAACACTTTAGACACACATTCAAACTTTTATTTAGGTGCAATATACTGTATCTTAGTATGTTTTAATTATGTATTACTTGAATCTCTTATACCGTAGCACTTTCAGTATATGTTTTGCTTATTTATTCTAGCTACTTCTAAATATTTAAATGATTGAACTAACAGAACATACAATATAAATGTGCCTTACATACTGTCTACAATACATACAATTCTGTACGCACCATGTAATGTATTTTAGATACTATAAAAATTGCACGTGTTCTACAAAGACCAAATTAAATGTGGCATACTGTATAAAATAACTTTACAGTTATACAGTTTTATCTTTACAGTGCCACAGGACGTTGAATGTATGCCTTTTCAAGATCAGCTTGCCAATATGTTCAAGGTATGTCTGTGGTTATTTCATATACTGTACATTAACTTTGCTGGTCATTATTTACTTTCCAGGATGATTAAAGACAAAGGCTGTGAAGCTCTATAGTATACCGTATCGATATATTGGGGTGAGAGGATAAACACTGTTGAATATACATCATATATGAATATATGTTGAGTATACTGTACATCAACATGAGGAGGAATCATTTTTAGATGCTTAGAATTTTTTCATTTTATACAAACAGTTGTTAATAATAACTATTACACAATTACACAACAGAGCTCGCTGTATCACCTGCAAGTACACAGCCACCACCACACTCATTCAAGGCCCCTCAGGACAATTCTGGATCACCCATCACAGCATCTTGTACCTCCAGCAACCTTATTTACTGTATCTCTTGCAGTAAATGCCCAGCCATCTACATTGGAGAAACAGGAAGGAGACTCGGAGACCGCTTCAGAGAACACGTCAGGGCTGTGAAGATTAAAGATCTCTCCAAGCCCATTGTTTCTCATTTCACCTCTGACGGCCACGACCACTCTAATCTCTCCGTCTGTGTTCTCAAAGACGGTTTTCCGAACTCATACATCAGAAAGACCACCGAAACTAAAATTATTCTGCAGTTAGGATCACACATTCTCCCTTCCCTTAACGACAGATTACTGTTCTTTTAAATTTTCTCCATTCATTGGAAGTTTCATTTCACACCTCTCTGCACCCATTCTGACTTCACACCTCTTGATTGGCCTCTCTTTCTGTCCCCTGCTCCCGCCTCTCACTCCTCCTCCCTCCCAACCTTTGTTCTCCCGCTACTTTACCTTTGCCTACTGCCCTGTCTCTCTCACACCTGAAGAAGGCTCCACGGCCGAAACGTTGTGTTCTCTTTCTTCTTTTTTTCAGCATGGAATAAACCTATTACTTGTTACTATTACACAATGTTTCCTTATCCTTCTGTTACTGTTATTATTATGGGGATACATACTGTACTGTATGGGGATTCAAAGTGATTAAACTGAAAAACAAAAAGGACTGGTTCTAATAAGTAGGGTAGAGCAAGACTTTTTGTAACTAGAACAGGCAAAAATCATTCATAGAATGTTATATTTTTTTTAATTCAACAAATTTCCTGAGAATATAAAAAATCTAAGAGAAATCAGTGAGTGTTGCGCACTTTCCATATTCTAGGATTGCTACATTTTACACGTAGTTCTGCACAAGGATGTACAGCCTAAATAAGATTATTCCATATAATCTTATTTTTGTCAGGCTCCTAAAGGTTTAAATTAAATTGTTTGAAATGTTAGGGATATTTAAAAGGGTTTTATTACAGATACTGTATATCTACTGTAACTCATCACAAATGCGAGTTCCATTTGATAACTAGTTAATAAGTAGAACTGTGCAGTTGATTTAATACTTCCAAAAAAAACGTCATCATTCTTTGGATTATTTAATGACAAATATGTAAATATGCATCATCTGGAAGGAGAAGTGCAATGAAATTCATCCCACCCACATGAAAATGATTAAGCGGGAATTTTGTAGAGTAGCATCAAATTCCTTGAGAAATTTGGAACAGAAATTTTTGACATACAGTACTATACTAGTGGTTTTTGTTGTTTGGCTTGTTGGGGATTTAATTGTCTGTTCTATGCTTTATCTTGAAGAGGTGCAGCAGAAAAGAAAATTGTGTGTAAATTGCATCTAAGTCTATCCAGATGGAAAATGTAAAGCACACAGTAAACATTAATGAATCAAATAAGTCACCAGTAATCCCAATAAGACTTTATTTTAATGAGAGTTTATTAATCAAAATGAAGAAACACACAGAATTTTAAAACCTTGGTGTGCTAATGCTGCTATTCATTGTATGCTTATACAGCCTGTGGTCATCTGTTCAACTGCAGCTGCTACATGTAAAAAACACATAAAAACTTTATTGTTCACCAGATGTCCCTCTAAACATTGGGTGAATTTGGGTCACATTAAGTTCAGTATTATTTTAAAAATGCTTGTGCCCGTATATGACATTTGATGGTCTTAACACATAAATAATGTACCATTGTCACATACATATTTTTGACAAAGTTGATTTCTCCTAAACATTTCTCCTGTAAACATTTTTACATTTTACAAGAAAACATGGTAAGCTAATGAATTTAAAAGAATGACAATTTATAATCTTTTTGATTATCTAAAATCACTTTTTGTTCAATTGTTCTGCTTTTCATTTAAAAATCATTTGTGAAAATACACTTGTTGTCAAATGTTGTCAAATAAAAATGCCTGAACATGGTAATTTCTGTATGTATGGCACTAGGCAATGTTTGAATGGTCCCTTTACAAAACATAGTGGTTACCTTTTTATGAAAAGTAACAGTCAGTTTTTTGCAAAACTTTAGTTTCTGTGGAAATACATCTTCTTTTTTATTATTTATGACTATGTTATGTTCACTAATTTTTCACAATACAGTAGGTGTAAATTACTGTCAAAGATGACAAGAATCCTGTCTGTAAAAAACATCATTTTTTTATTAAAAATGAACCAATTAAAGAAAGGTCCTTGTCAAGACTTTCAACTCAATAGTAAATCTGCATTTCAAACTCAGCCTAACAGTATAAAAGTAAAACCTTTTCCAAGACTAATCTTTTTATTTGGAATATTAAGAATGGAATTACATTTTCTTTATTATTCTGAGGATGGAACCATATGAAGTCATACAAAGGAGCTGTATATAAATTACTGATGTCTTCTATCACCTTGCACACCTTCATATATATTTCAGTCTGTGGAGAATTGTTGATACTCTGACATGTATTCACAGAGTGATTCCTAATAGCTGGAGTTTGATAGTGATGACGACCTGGAGATCAAGAGGAAGATATATCCTATCATCTCAACTCAAACATAACTAGAGCCTTATCTCTGATGACTATAAGGTTATTTTCTCTATCCTGTGATAAAAAGACTTGACTGATGCCAGTTCCTTTCAAATAAATATTTGTTCTAGAACTATGAAGTTTTGAGCTACAGCTCACAGTATTTTATCAGGAGACATCTATTAAAACTTCTTGCAACACATACAGTATCAAACAATTTGGATCAGAGAGGATCTTTTAGAACTTTTTATTACTTGTAAAAGCTGAATTATTATTACCTTTGCCATCCTATATTTATTTATATAAATTATAGTAAAATTATTAATTACAACAAATCATTTATGTGTTTTTTGTACATTTATAAAGCATGATTCTGGTTTACTGAAGATAAAAACAAAAATGGATTTTTACTATAACTGTCAAAAACAAAAATATTTTTTGCTTTACATTGGGTTCTGTAGCAATACACTGCTTATCATGTGGTGTAAAAACTTGTATTTAAAAAGGTATTTCTAAAACATACACATACTGTAAAAATATTCTGCTGTACAGAATTGTACTACAGTATTTACAGTCAAAACTATTGGCACCCTTGATAAAGATGAACAAAAAAGACTGTACAAAATAGCTTTTTTATCTAAAAAGTATTCTGAATATCAAAATATACCATATCATGTGCTGTTTGCATCCTTTGTTGTTGTTGAAAAACCCATAAATATATAGTTAAGCATGACTTACAGCAGTGAAAAAAAGTTTGTGAACACTTTGGAATCATCTATCTGCCTGCATTAATTGTTCATAAAGTGTGATATAATTTTCATTTAAGATGTAATAATAGATAAACACAATCTGATTAAATACACCAACCAGCAAATCACCAAACAATTGTACTTTGTAATGTCTATATTGAACACCTTGTTTAAACAATCACTGTCTATGCTGGAAAGAAGTATGTGAACCTCTAGGATAATGACCTCTATTAAAGGGGGTAATTGGAGTCAGGAGTTCCAATCAATGAGATGGCATTCAGGTGTGAGGTTGAGGCACTCTACCCTATAAAAAATCTTCACAAAGTGTGGTTATCAGTAGAATTTGCTCTTCACAACACAGATTTGTTGTAATGAAATATGACCCAATATTGAAAGATGTTTCAGGGGACCTCAGAAGAAGGTTTGTGGATGATCATAAAGCTGGAAAGGGTTACCAAAGCATTTCTAAATACGTAGGTCTCCATCAATCCACAGTCAGGCAGATAGTATACAAATGAAAGAAATTCAGTAACATTGCTACTCTACCTAGAAAAGGTTGTCAAAACAAAAATCAATGTAAGAGCAAGCCATATAATGCTCAAGGATGTAACAAGGAACCCTAGGGTAATAGCTAAGGATCTGCAGGCATCACTTGAACTGGCTGTTTTCTTGAGTCCATAATTAAAAAAATACTGAACAAGAGAGGTGTGCATAGTAGGAGACCATGGAGAAAACCACTGCCCTCCAAAAACACATTTCTGTCCATCTCAAGTTTGCCAAAGACTACCTGGATGTTTCACAACACTAGGGAACAAATAAATAACTTTTTAGCATAAATACAGAATGCAATGTTATGTTTGGAAGAAAACAAACACTGCATACTGACATGAAAACCTCCCAACTATGAATAATAGTGGAGGGAATATCATGGTTTAGGGTGGTATTGCAATCATTGAGGAAATCATTGGCACCCTGTTTGCCTCAGTATTTTCTGGATTTAGAACCACCTTTCGCCTTTTGATCACGATCTCGCCTGACGTTTCATATTATATACCTGTCTCGACATCTACTTACTCCTGCGTCTCTAGTTTGGTTCTAATCATTGATTCCTTGTATGTAAGAGATGAAAGATTTATATATTTAAATTGTCTTAACTATGATGATGTAGATTGATATAGATTTGTCAACCTTTTTATGGATGGGCACTACATTAGTAATTGAAATGTACTGTACTGTAGAATAGAGAAACATTATAAAGCAGACATTAGACAAGGAACATACTGTATGACTCAAATAAATTCAAATCAAGAGACAAATGAAATGAGAAAAAAAGGTATAGCAAAATCTTGAATACTCAGTCATCGTAGCCACAAAATTATTCTGAATAAACTTAGAAAAAGCAGATGTAGCCGTAATTCATCAAAATATGAAAACATTCAAGCACATTTCAGGAAAATGGCAGACTCTAGTGTGAAGATGTAATTTTTGGTGCTGTTTGAGATAAGGGGAGAACACGTCTCACTAATGTAACAGTTACTGTATAATTGCACATACATAAAAACAAAAAAATCCTTGAATACATACTGCATACAGTATTACAATTTAAAGAGTACTCACTCAAATCACACACAAGTGAAAACAAAAATAGTCCAGCTACAATCAGTGTTACAAATCAGTGTTATAGTATGGGCTAAAGTGTTAAGAAAAGCTTTTTATTGAAAAGTAAAAAAGAAAATCATAGCAGGATTGGTCACAAGCATACAGGCTTGTACTCCAAAAACAGGCAAATACATTAGGTGACTATAAAAGCACAGCTTCTTGTTTGATTAATTTAGGTTCACTGTATTTATTTATATTCTAAATAAAAGGGGAATGTACTCATTCATTCCCAATTTTAATCTGTTGCTCCCTGTGTACACCCCCCCCCCCCAAAAAAAACAAAAAAAAAACAAAGACAGGTGTCTAAGGGATTAAACCATATGAGGAAAGAGAACAGAAATCCCCAATGCATTTGGATTTGAGTGTAGACAGCAGGTGCAACAAGAGACTCAGAGAACCAAATTCATTTACTTTGTTGTGTTCAGCAGAGATACAGATATTAAGTCTATTCAGACTGTTATGCTGTTGGCAGTGTGCGGTAGTGTAATTAGAAAGCCAGGCCAAAACTGAGGGTGGAGGTTTCAGCACTGTGGCTACCACGGCAACGGTGTGATGCCTAACGCCTGGCTGCTTTTGTTGGCTGGAAACCACAGAGAGCCCAAGAGCCACCTCTTATCATGATGGGATTTCATCTCTAATCCCCAATCTGAGTTGATTCTAATAAATTAGCAATTACCGCTCTGAATAGGCAGGGAGCTGCAGCCTGCTCTGCATCTGATCTTACCTTCTTTTTGCTCTCTTCATCTTATTCTTGGGTCAAAGTATTTCTGTTTTGTTTAGCTTTTGTGTCTGTTTTGTTTGTAAAGAATTACTTTCCAATGACAAACACATGGATACTGATTGCATTGTACACAGGTGCATGCCACCATTGTTAAAATATTAGTTTCTCAGAAACAGTGTTATAAAACAGAATCTGAGGATGTTTTTTTTTTTTATCCTTGACATCCAACTATTTCATGGCAGGGGTCTGGGTCTGCAATTTTCTATGTAATGGGTAAACAAAAAGCAAACCTATCTCTACCCAAAATAAACCAAAATAAAAAAAACTGCAAAACTGAACCAACAACACCACCTATAGAACTCAATACATCATTACCTTAGATCAGGAAAACTGTGTACCCTGTATATGCCATCAAAATGCAAAAAGATGAAACATAATATGCATTGGAGAAAAGGGTAACAATAGCAGAGCCAGAGAAGCACAACACATTTAAAAATATCAAACATATGATGGAAACTTGGGCACAACTTGGAACATATTTTAGAATGTATTATCTCTCTTCCCTACAAATCACAGGAGAAGAAATGAATCCATACTGGACAGAAGGAGACAGGGGCAAAGCAGACAAAACTGCATCACAAAATCAATTAGAATATTCCCATTTTAATAAAAGTTGGAAAATATTGCGAGACAGAGAGTTCACCACTTGTTTCTCTCGGAATTCCTTTGGAAGCACCACTAGAAAAGAAGCTACAGTACTTTAAACAACAACCTACAGTAGCACTAACCCTCTCTCTCATCCTAGCATTAATCTCGCATCAGCAAGGATAATCCAACTGGCGCGTCGCTCCCCCTGCCGTCAGAGTGGGGGGGGTGAAGGAGAACAAAGTCATGTAGCCAATTCATAGATGGTGATTATTAGGAGTCATGGGAAATTTGGCCAGGACACCGGGGTTACACCTCACTCTTTTCACGAAACACCCAGGGATTTTTAATGACCACAGACCAGGAGTCAGGACCTCGATTTTACGTCTCATCCGAAAGACGGTACTTGTTTACAGTATAGTGTCCACGTCACTATTCTGGGGCATTAGGACCCACATGGACCACAGAGTGAGCGCCCCCTGCTGGCCTCACTAACACCTCTTCCAGCAGCAACCTTAGTTTTTCCCAGGAGGTCTCCCATTCAGGTACTGACCAGGCTCACACCTGCTTACTGTAGCTTCAGTGGGTTGCCAATTGTAAGTTGCAGGGTGACATGGCTGTACAGTAGCACTAACTCTAATTTAGTCAAAAATGAAGCTCTTCAAGGTTATGAGTTCTTTTCACCTCTTTCTGGGTTCATGGAACAGTATATCTTCCACCATTCTCCCTTACCCTTATACTGACCCTAACCCAAACCCTAACTTAATCGAAAATGAAACTATTTAATTAGCTCCTCTTTTAATCTCTTTCCCTGCCATCCTTTGCAATCTTAATTTAATGGAACTAAAGATCTGTAGTTCTTCTATTCATCCGTACTATTCATATCTCTCTGTTATCCTCCCTTAACCTAACCGTATCCCCAACTCCAACTTATTAGACCATAACTATTCCACTTTTGAGTTCTTCTCATCACTTCTTTTTTGGTTTAAGACATACTGTATCTCTCTTCCATCCTCTCTAACCCTAACCCTTGGGCCTTAGAAAATATTTCAACCATAATAAGAAAGCTTACATCTGCCTTGTTCCTGTTGCTTGCCAAGATAGGCTTCTGCTCCTCCGCATCCCTGTATAGGATAAAGCTAGTTAGAAATGGATAGATGAACGAAAACACATATTACTTTAATTTTTTTTAGATTTTTCCATTGGGTAATACAGTTTTTATTACATGTAGTCTGACATTTTTTACTCTGTTTAAGGTTGTAGAACTGTCTGTTGTATCAATTTGCCTGCAGAGATCCTTGTAAACTGTTTCTCTGGTTCAGGAGCTGTAACATAAAATGTGCTAATTTATAGTTTTATACAAATGATAAAGAATATTATTTATAATTATCTTTATAATTAACTTGTGTCACTTGTATTTCACTAGTGTTTTAAAAATCTATGTGTCCCACAAAAGCATTTTAATTTTGTAAAGCCCGGTGACTTTCACACTGTGGATGTCTGATATCTTAACCTTGTTATGTTATGTTATGTTATGTTATGTTATGTTATGTTATGTTATGTTATGTTATGTTATGTTATGTTATGTTATGTTATGTTATGTTATGTTATGTTATGTTATGTTATGTTATGTTATGTTATGTTATGTTATGTTATGTTATGTTATGTTATGTTATGTTATGTTACGTTACGTTACGTTACGTTACGTTACGTTACGTTACGTTACGTTACGTTACGTTACGTTACGTTACGTTACGTTACGTTACGTTACGTTACGTTACGTTACGTTACGTTACGTTACGTTACGTTACGTTACGTTACGTTACGTTACGTTACGTTAAACCTATGTTTAGAGGTTTAAATTTAGGCTGTAGAACACACTTGGGAACAAATTGGGAATCTCTTTTGAATTTGAGTTTTTCTTATAACACTCTATTTCCAGCTACTGTATTATGTTTACTTTAAAGTAAAACTTTGGCTGTGTTTCGGCTCAGGTAAAAATGAAATCTAATCAAAATGTAGAGCTCTGAAGCCTACATCAAGCTTTCAAATACAATATAAAATAAATTATCCTTAAAAATTAAATTATATATTTAGCGATGGAGTTCATTTGTCCCATAGTATCTGTTTACAGGGAAGGACTACACCTGCTCTACTGCCACATAATAGCACCCGTTCCTTAGTTGCAGCTGCTTATATTTCTCTCAGGCTATCCTTTAATTCCCTGAAATAGTCATACCAACCACCAGGCAATATTGCACATTACCTTCCACGCTAAATGACAGAGGAGAGGAGCTAGTATAACTGTTTCAAGAAAATTCAAAGGACTTTTTGTACAAATAGTGTTTTTGTGTATTTGTGTTTTACACAGTGACGATAAGGAAATGTATGACCTTTTAGAAAATGTGTTATGAAAATAATGAAAGTATAGAAATACTGTATCTTTGACGTAAAACAGTTACAGGTATATCATCCAGGTGGATGCTGCACATTGGTGGTGGTGGAGGGGAGTCCCCATTACCTGTAAAGCGCTTTGAGTGGAGTGTCCAGAAAAGCGCTATATAAGTGTAAGCAATTATTATTATTATTATTATTATTATTATTATTATTATTATTATTATCTTTTCAGCCCCTCTCCCCCTTTTATGTAAGATCCAACAAATCTGCCTTTTAAGTGAAAAGAGGCTGACAATCTATATGTACGTGTATATACTATATATGTTTTTTTTTGGTTTTCTGTGGACAGATTTAGTGAGTTGTCATCTCTGCCATGATGTATGAGTACTGTATATTTTGTTTTCTACTTCTTTTAATTTCTAAGAATCTTTGCTGTTTCCTGCATGTTTAAATACCAAGTTCTGTGAATTACACAATCTTACATGTAATTCTGAAAATTATTTAGTTAAGCATTGAGCCTCCTATTAATCTGAAACACCTGCATTTCACCTGCACTGTCACCTTTTAAAACAAGAACAGACCAAAATTAGGAAATGTGGTATACAGTATGTACAGTAGACACATTGAAATGCATTAACAAGATCACCCAGTTGCTTTATCATTATGTGTAGCACTAAATGGCCTTGTCTTTGAATATTGAATTGTTTCTTTTTTAGACTTTGTTTTAAACAACTTAGTCATTTGAATCAAAAGCTTCACCAAAGAGAAACATCAAAGAACACAAAAAGATCAGAAGAGCACCCTTTCAGTCTGTCTCTGAAATCCATACAACTCTCACAGTGTCATACACAGGGTTTCTGAATATTAAAATAATGAGACTACAGACTACCGTAAAATAAGCCCTGAATACACAACAAAACTGTATTTTGAATAAATACCAGTTTAGACACACATCATTTAATGTCCTGAAAATGTTGCATTCAACTGTGCTACTTATAATACATTATTTAAAACAATATAACTTCAGACATTAAAAGATTATTATTATTTCATTCTAACCAGTTAATCATCCACAGGCCTTAGAAATATATGGAAATTATCTCTATGTGATTAACTGTTTCTGTCCTTATAACTAATTTTACACCAGGGATGTAAGACCTATTACATTCCACTTCTATACATCAGCCTACAGTAGTGACAGATGAACATTCAGAAATATCATTAGAAATTTTGAAATTAAAATGAGGTAAAGTATTAACCTGATTGCTTTGTTTCCTGGAGGTTTTTTTTTTGTCTGTTATTAAATGATTACAGGACCATTAGAAACACTCTCAAAGGTTCTTATAACCTGATTTCTGAAGGACAAATAAAATAGGCAGCCTTTGGGTACAACTGGATTATATTATTAGGGACCAATATATTTTACATTTATTAATATGCAAAATCGTCCTTTGAATGCACACCACATGATAATCATTTTTATTGAACGACAAGCATTTCCTTAGAAATGCACCACAATATTGCATTTTCAGTCTTAGGTTTAATCATTGTGCCATTTTGTGCTCAGTAATGGCAGATATTGTTTTTTTTTTATGCAGAAGACCCCAGTTGGTTTGACTCATTCTTATTTTATTTTTTAGGAATTAATAACATCAACTTGGCTATTAAAATAAATGATAGTTAATCATTTTATTCCCAGTAAATATTGAAAGAAGGTCTATTTTCCTTTTAAAATAAAGTGACTCAGATATAGTACAAAGCTTTTTTACTGTTTGTAATTGTTTTAAAGTATGTAAATCCTTGGAAAACTAATTTTATTTCATTCTATATTCATGCAGTATTGACATGACTATAATATGTAGCTTTAATACATAGTAAATCTATTGGTTTGACGTTTTCTATCTTAATCAGCATTTATGGAGTGGCTGTTAGTACTACTGCCTTGCAGTCACTCGTTTGATTTCAGTCACAGGATACTGTCTGTGTGGCATTTTTTATGGTCTCCTCATGGTTGAATTTTACTAGATGCTCAGCCATCCTCCAACCTCCCAAAAACATGAAATCAGTTGATTGGCTACTTTAAATGGATCATTTCATGAGGGAGGGAGCAGGGAACCCTAACCAAACTTGCATTGTTTGAAATGGCTTTGGTGAAATTCTGCCATTTCAAGTACAGTACAGTATGTATTTGAACAATACAGTATGATCTGAACTACAATTATACCAGAACTGAATGAGCTTATCTGTCTTTTTATGGTCCCTTACCATTATTCAGACCTGGAAGTATACAATCTAATTTTAGGTGTTTAAAATCCCTGTTTGGAAGCACCCTAAAAATATAGTTTTTAGCTTCTTATAACATGAAATACCAGATGTTGTCACAGTATTTTTGTCTATTTTAAAGTACAGTGATTGGATGAAGTCAAAGTCCTTCAATGCATAAATTTCCACAATTTTAGAATATAAGGAAGTTTACAAATGAGAGATGTCCATTTGGCGAATTGATCAAAGGATCTCATCCAGTCATTTATTGAATGAAGGCAGAATATCTAACATGGTAAGCAAATGCCTCATGTTTTCAGTTTTAAATGAACCACTTTCCATTCTGGCTCTCTGGGGCTTTACTGTTCATTCTGAAGCAGCCCACTGGGTTGACTTTGTTAGTGCCTTTAAGGATTTTGAATACTTTTATCAGGTCGCTTCATAATCTTGTCTGCTCAAGACTACCATGTACATCTGCACGGTGCCTGCATGCAAATCCCAGCACTTATCTGCATTAAGTATTACGTGCCATGTCACCATTTGAATTGCATAAGATATTTTATGGATTCGTTATTTTAATGCCACCTGAGGATGGAATGCAGAGGTGCAGAACTTCTCCCTGAGAAGTGTGTGTCCCTGAGTGACCACAGCTGCAGAAAGTAGGTTTGTAGCTGATGAGCTACAGCTGTGGGCCGGCATTACAAAAACAGACAGCAACCTTCCCTGCAGAGAGAGCGAGACAGAGAAATCAGTCTGATCCAGTCTCAGAACTGAGAAGAAGTAAGAGTGTCACCTGAGTAGTCTGTCTGTGTAGTGAGTAGATGAATCTACCTGGCACAGGTGGAATGAGGCAATAGATCTGGCTGAGCAGGGGCAAGTGAGATGCTGGTGTGTGTGCAAAGGCACGGCGGTGAGACCTAGTTTTACTGGTGTCACACAATATTTGTGATGTCATATAACAATATAATTTATGTACATATGAAAATAACCACAATTTCTAACAAGTTCTACCAAAGCCAGTTTGTAGACTCTTATGTTATGCCACAGATACCATAACAACTATTACAGAAAATGTAATAACTCCTAAATGCTCATTGAAAAATGGTTTTACAGAATGTTTCATGTAATTTAAATAAAAGAGTTTTCTAAACTTTAAATGGTGTTATTCTGCCATCATGTAAGTTTAAAAAAATATTGCAACATGTTTCAGTTTCCAATCTGCATTATAAAGGCTAGTGTACAGTTAATTTATCTTCTTAAATCTTAAAGGAGTTACAGTAATTCCATGCTTTCACACAGCATGCCATGTCATCTCATCTTCTTACTTGAAATGTACTTTAAAGATATCGTTTTTGATTGGGAACCTGGCAAACAGAATCAAGAAGTAAAGGAATAGACAACACCAATTGTTTAATTTACCAATACATCAGTACATTCAAATATTATAAATGAATACAACATTATTATAATAAAATTGGGCGATAGAAAAAATAGTTTTGGTTTGCAGAAAAAAAAAAACTTTCTGATTACTTCTCGTGAAGTACAGTAAGATGTTTTTTTTTTTCCCTATGTTAAACCTATGAATTAGAGAATTGCCACTAGGTGGAGATCTTGCAAGCCAGAATTTCCACAGTAACCAAAGGCACAGTATTTCACTGGTAATAACAATAAAGTAGATGAAGAAGAAATAGTAGTATTAGCATGTGCACTATAATGCATAGTTGCAGTTTTCTGAAAGGAGATAACTGCTGGTTGCTCATTTCATTTTTGTGCATATAAATTTCAGGCAATTGAACATGCAAAAAAAATGTCAGATAGTATTTAAGATTATGTTGTACATTGGTAGCAGATGGTTAACAGTTTTTAATTTAAGTGATGGTGCATGTTAGTCTATGCTTAGTACTGATGATCATTGCAAGCTTAAACTGAAAAAAACATGCTTGCACTTGACTGACTTTGATAACTTTGATTTTAATTTTGTGTTTTCTTTATTCATAGCTTTATTATTACTTAATACTTATTATTACTTACATTTTTTAGCATTGTATACCTCAAAGTTCAGCATTATATAGACTAAGGAACACCGTAGAAGTTATATTAATGCTCCCAGAGTTTTGTTTTACAAAGTTTTATTTTTTATAATTAGAGTACACATCATGCCTGTTAAAGTGACATGATCTTTTAAGGATGGAAATTTAAAAATAATCTCCATTTGCTGAAACCAAAGCAATATAATAAAAGGCACAGAAATTACAATGATGAATCAGACAGAATTAATACAGAGTTTGAAAGAGTAGATGTTAATGAGGTAGTCAGAGATGAATGAATGACTACTATTGATATCTGTAATTATATGCCACATGCTATGATTTTATATTCAAAGCAAAAGCAACACAAATATTCATCTAACTCAATATTTCATACAATATTATATAATTTTATATTTAATGTTTTTACAGGGCACACACGGACACAAACACACTCACATAGGGGCCAGTTTTAGAGAAATAACTACCTGTATGTCTTTGGACTTTAGAAAGAAACCAAAGCACCAATACAAATTCTACACAGATCCTACCCTAGGAATTAAGCTCAGGGCCCCAACACTGCAACACAGCTGTGTTGCCCCAAAATTGCATAATCTAAATTAGAATTATTATATGTACAGCAATATATCTAAAATACTGTATATTTAAAAATTACCCATAAAAGTGTAGTTTAACAAATATGTAAACATTATATGTTGCAAAGGAACAAATAATAGGTTTATTCCATGCTGAAAAGAGAAGAAAGAAAGTGTTTAAGATCTTTCTAACTGATGCAGCTACCCCCCTAAACATTATATGTTTCCCAGTTCCACACAACAAATATGATATTCTAGTTCACACAGCTTATGTTCAGGATTCCAGTACCGGCTCCTTAGCATGGAGGTGGAGAACTCAGACCAGGGGCGGCCGGTGGCCTTGTGGCTAAGGATCTGTTCCTGTGGCTGGAAGGTTGCTGGTTCGTATCCCATGGGTTGCAGAGGAATCCTACTCTGTTGGGCCCCTGAGCAAGGCCCTTAACCCCAACTGCTCCATCAGTGTTGTATAAGTGGCTGACCCTGTGCTCTGACCCCAAGCTTCTCTCCCTGTCTGTGTGTCTCATGGAGAGCAAGTTAAAGAATGCAAAAAGACAAATTCCTAATACAAGAAATTGTATATGGCCAATAAAGTGATCTGTCTCTCTTTTTGTCTGGAATATAAAATAGCATGTGACATAATTATATATAGTATATTCAATAATGTATCACCAGTCGATGCAAGGAAGTCAGTGTTTTAGTCCTTGTAAGGATTCTTACATCAGTGCATTGCACAGGTTATAGCTATAACAAATCTTGAGATACCTGAAAAAAGAACATTAAAATAGTCCAGTCTTGATGTTACAAGACCATGATGTGTTTACTGAGCAATCAGATGACAGACAGTATTAAGTCTTAGTAATATTTCTGAGGTGATAATCTTGATTTTATATTTATGTTTTATCAAATATAATCCCTTATCAAAGATGATACCTGCTGCTGGTTGATCACTTCAGACTTCAAATTACAGGTTAAAACTTTTAAATATAGTGCTGTCTGATCAATATGTTTCCCAGGTGGAATTAGCAAGACTGCATTTTCAAGAAATATTTATATTTGAATAGTTTAATAATAGCAACACAAATAAATTGTAAGTAGCACCATACAACGCTGCCGTATTACACCTGCATAGAAATTAAGTTTTACACAGTGTTCACGAATAATGTGACCGAAGGATAACATACTGTATATAAGGGATATTGAAGCTCTTATGAAAAGACAATCTTATCAAGACAATTTAGAGAACTAACAATTACTATTTCCAGAGAACTAATAATAATATCAAGAACATTACAGTGCCAAGAAAAAAGTTTATGAATTTATTTAAACGGTTTCTTGCTTTTACATGTTATGTTCCTGTTGGTCATGTTATGTCATTTGAGAAACCCCTTTATGCCAAACAGTGTTGCGGGAAGCCGGAGCCTACCCGGCAAGCAACAAGCGCTAGGCAGGGTTCCTGTTGGTGCTCAAAATAAATACATGCCCCCTTAATATACATTATTGAGTAACTATTAAGTTTTGGTTTAGTCTGGATTAAACCTGTGGTATAAAACGATATCAAACGTTATGACATATTCTGTAGTTTGAGTGTTGTTCTTTACCATTTAAGCCATTCAGGAGAAATTATTAATCATACTCCTTTTGTGAAAAAGTGCCTACTGTAAGTCTCAGTCTTGTATGCAATTACACATAGTTCTGATTTCAAATACATTTATTTCTCTCTTATCCTGGTTTGTTTTCAATTTGTAATATGTTTTTGTGAGAACACTAAGTTACTCTTTTGAGTTATGAATGCCTCCTCAAAGTCTTTGTTGTCTCAACCCAAAGGTGTTTATACTTTATTTTAACCATACCTACTTCCTGTATTATTTGGAAAGGCACGATATGTATTAAAGAACTTATGTCAATTTCAAGAAATACACATGCTGTGCTCATGCCATCATTACAATTGTAATGTGATTCTCAATTCCATTAACTGTGGGCATTCCTGGTCCACCTACTTCAGCTTTTTAGTTTATAACAAATTGGAATAGCAAGTATTTTCTATAATACCCACATGAATAAAGCACTCAACCAGATAAATGACCACGTAAATTTTAATGTACATGTTGACAATGTAGCTTAACATCTAATCTGTAAACTGACTCATGCTGATTAATCATACTGTGTCTGAATGTGTTCTCCGCTAAATATATACATCAGAGATTCAAGCCTCCCACAGATCCGTACATATGAAGTTAGACAAGCATATACATTTCTTCAGTCCTCAGGGATGCACTACCATTAAGCATGGTGGTTTCTTGTTTGCCTTTGTATTTTCCAAGAGGGTTTTAATGATGCTTAGCTTGGTCCATGCATAAAAAATGACATATTTCCAACAATAATACAACTGTTTTAAGACGTGTCTACTCAGTTATTGAGAAAATGATGAATTTCTCAAAATGCTGAATGCTAAATCTTTCTAAATGCTGAAACCATTACAAAATAAAACCTGAGGGAAAACAAGAACCATGGAGCAAGCTTTTCAAAATCATATGCACTTTGATCATTTAAGATTGATTAAATAATTGAGAATTTTGATTTTAATAAAAATCAGTTTGAAAGGTAGTCTTTGGAATTGAAGGCTTCTGCTTGTCCATAATCCAATGATCCTACGCAAAAGGGTGGCATGGAGGCGTAGTGCTGCCTCTCAGCTCTGGGACCATGATTTAATTCCAGACCTGGGGTGCTATCTGTGTGGAATTTGTTTCTCCCTGTGTTCATGTGGGTTTCCTCCAGATGCTCTGGTATTCACCCACAGCCCCAAAACATACTGGTATGTGAATGGGCTTTTGAGAAAATTGGCTCTGGTGTGCGTCTGTGTTTGTGTCTGTCTGCCGTGTGATGGACTGGTGTCCTGTCCAGAGTGTACCCTTGCTTTCTAGAGAGGGTCCAACTCCCCACAACCCTGAATTAGAAAATGGATGGATGGATTCTATCCATGCTTCATTTTAAATTCAGAGTACCCAGAATAATCCAGACTGTGACATCAGTTCTGTTGAAAAGAATGTAAAAAAGGTTACAAACAAGACAATGCTATTTGGCTTTTCCAGCTCATCTGGATGCTAACAATTAAGTGATCCAAGGATCTTATCCAGGTGATAATTGAAAGAAGCAGGGTATCAGCCTGTGATATTATGGATATTTCAATGAAGATTTAACAATTTAATAAAGAATACAGTATATATTATTCATATATTTTACAGAGATTGCCCTGACTTCCTGACTTTCCATTAGCTGAATAAGATGTTTTGAAATTATATATATTTATAAAGTTTTTGCTGGATGTTTTTATTGAAGAGATATTGAAGGCAAATTTTTGTCAACAGAATGCAAATGAGGTACTGTAAGTACAATCCTTTACTTATTACATATTTTATTTTGTTGAGTTTTTGAGCTTCAGTTAAAGTATGCAGACTTAACAACACATTTTAATTATACTGTAGACTCCTGAGGCCTCCTAATTGAAATAAAATAATATTCCCTTTTATTCCTCTTACAGTGGCCACAAATTACCACAAAGAGCTCTCTTTTTCTCTTCACTTTTTCACAATTTTCAATAAAGTTATCTTCTAACACTGTTTCTTATGAAATGATTAATGAATCTGTTTTTAGTGTTATTGTAGTAATACTGTATATCTTCTCCACAAGAAACAGACTGAATCTCATGAATAAAAATCACAAAGGCTAATTGTACATATTTAAATAAATTATTAATGAAAAAGTCTATGTTGATTTTCATGAGTAAATAAATGTGATAACGTTTTATTTAATATCATTTAATTGAATTTGAAGTTTCAAAATGTTTTTGATTTTCATTTGACATCTTATCATGATAGTACTATTGATGGAAACAACATTGAATTCTCCTACCTTAATCACAGAAAGTTTTTAAAGAACAAAGAAAGGAGGCATAATTAATTGAAGAAATTCTAATTCTCTGGTTTTTGATGTAGTGTTGCATAACAGGTATTAATGTAAGAAACTTTTTGTATGTGAAACCAACTTTCACTAAGAAGGTGATTTCTGACTGCTGCTACACCATGGGCACCAGGTTAAATATCCTGACTCCACCCCCTTTTTATTTTGATATGATGGAAAGTCTCATTTTAAACCAGAGATATGTCAGGATATACAGTATAACCCAACACAACATAATGGGACAGGAGACAAGATATATTGCTTCTTGGATCCACAACAGGTAATACACAATTACAATTACAATAATATTACATATACCAGAGAAATAATCCGAGCACAGTCCTTTGTCACTGAATAATCCTTGAAATTTGAAATTCCTTTCTCTGAATTTTTCCCCCAGTATTTTGGTTACATTCTAAGTACTGTATGACGAGATAACAAATATAAAAGGATAATTTATCTTTTAGTGTTGGGCATTATCTCTCCTGGTTGAGTTTTTATGTAAGGTCAGGACTGTCAAAACCTGACTCACTTGCAAAGAATGAACCAGGAGAGTTCATCCCCAATGATTTTTCATTTCACATGGCATGAATCTCAGATTGTAGCTCTGCAAGAGTTAGTGTCTGACCAAAACTGACCAAAGCATCTTTGGGTGGGCTATTCCACCCCCCTTTGAAATGAATAGTGACTCTGTTGCTTTGAAGAATATATGACAATTTGAGACAGAAGTGGAGAGAATTGGTGTGGATATTACAAGGGTTGTTGGTTCAAATATTTGATGAAGCATTGCTATACCCTTGCTCAAGGTACTTTTCCTAGCAATATAAATGGGTACAAATATAAGTTGTTTTGGATAAAGAAAATAAGTCAATATAAAAACATTATTCTACAATTATTATGTTTGAGTGGGATAAAAAACATGTCACACTCACAAACAAATATATCAAATTTCTACCTGACCTCACACATTATCTAGGGTGCATGAAATATTCTGGGCTTGCAGCATTTGGCCCTTCTTCTGAGGAGGCAGCTTCTGGCTGATGCATCTCCAGCTGCACATGGTGAATAATATTTCAGATCTGCCTAAAATGGAACAAAATGTTGTGCCAACTACAACAGACAGGGCATGACATCATTAGTAATGAAGCAAACAGATTTTTGTGGGTACGCTTTACTCTGTAAAAATTAGTCAGATTGATTGTTTTTACAGTGACTCCTATCAGCACATTTTGCACACTCCTCTGTATATTTATTTTTATTTATTTTGTTGTCTTTTGTTTTATAACTATTCTGATGTCTGTTTTGCTTGTCTTGGGCTGGACTGCTGTAACACATCAATTTCCCTACGGGATTAATAAAGTATTATCTATCTAATCCATCTCCACAAGCATATCAGGGTGCTTAAAATGTACACAGAAAAATCAAGCATCAAGAAAAATAAAGAAATGTCAAACCCTAGCACAGGTTTCACATTTTGTTGCTCCAAAGCTTGCAGTAATGTTAATTTGAAGTATCAATAAATATTTATTCAGAAGAAAGTAAAAAAATTAACCAAGATGGTGTCACATCCAGTACACCTAGAGGGCTCTCTACTTCTGTCCTGTTCTTAGTTCCCTGTGATTATTCATGTCTTTCTGGTGTGTCTTGTTGTGTAGCCTATTAACTTCCTGTTTCTGCTCTGCTCCTCACACAGCATTGACATTCGGATGTCCTGAGACCCGCCTAGACCCACCAGGTCGCTCCTGTCTGTGGCCTGACGGCATAGGTTTCTATACGGCATTTCCTGAACAGCTGAGCCCAGGCTAACCCCCGTCTTGCCTCTACACATAGGGTCTTTTCGCTCTCCTGCCATTCCGCGGTTCATCCCTTCAGACATCCGTGACAGATGGAAGAAATATGGAAAAGTTATACTGCAATTGCTAAGAATTTTAACCCTTTGCTGTGGCAAACTTAAATTAATTTAGGTGCATAAAATTACCTTAACGAGCCACACAGTAAGTTGTTTGGCCTCTCTGTGCAATTAATAGTGATTTCAATGATTTCAGAATAAATACACCTATCCCTGTAAGGTTCTGTAATCAGGCACTTAATTTCAGAAAGCATTCAACCATGAAAACCAAAACAACTCAGGGAGGAAGCTGTATAATGGCACAGTTCAGGAGAAGGGAGGGAATTATTTTAATATTTCTATGAACAACACGAAGTTGATAATTAAGAAGTGAAAGACACCTAGGCAGGCTAGATCAGGCTATACAGTACCTCCAAACTAAGCAACTTGGCAAGAAGGAAACTTATTCTGTGTTAGGAATTATTCTGTGAGGTCATCAGTGACTTTGAAAGAGTTATAGAGTTACTGTATACTGTATACAGTATCTCAGCGGCTGAGATAGGAACAAAATGTCCATACTGTAGGTCAACAATATCCTGATCATTTCTCAAAGAGGGTTTTAATGGAACTGAAATAAAAAACATCTCAGATCCTACTGTCGGGTTTACAGTATAAAACACCTAAGTGATACTGGAAATGTGGTGAAAGATTTTGTTGACTTACAATATAATTTTGCAACATTTATTATAAATGCAAAATGTTACATCTGACACAAACCTAACAAATCTGTTAAATCTGACACAAACCTAATAAGGTTTGGTCAGCACAATCCCTACTATCAAACATGACGATGGCAGCAATACATTACAGATGATCTTATCAGCAGAGATTGGGATGCTTATCAAGATGGGTGGGAATATATTGTAGATGGTGCAAACTATTGACAATTCTTTTGATTTGGACACTACATTCAGTGCCGTTCAGAGTTATTTATACCCCAGTTAAATGAGACCAAAAAAACATCCTATAACAAACCAATAAATAAAGTGCATTATGTGTTTCTCTCTTATTATAGCTATCTTATTCATAATCCTGTTTTTGTCAGTTGCCTATTTTGTTATGTGCTTTTGATAATGAAGTACATTATACCAGTAACCTTCAAATTCGTAATAATGGACACTAATCATATTCCAACGTGTGGAGGTCAATGAACATTAAGCTGCAGGCTTAGGAGTGCCCTCTGGCCTTAAACATGATTGTAACTGCTACATGTTGTATGTCTTCTGTGTGTTACATCTTTTTATACACCAGGGAAATGAGAAATCCTCAGAGGCCTTTCTATACTTCCAGTTCATTTCTGAAGAACAGAATATTCTTTATTTGGGTTTCATTTTTGTTGGATTTAATTTAATGTAATTAATAATTTGAATCAGGCAAATACTAAATACAGTATGAATATTTAAAGGCTGTTATAATTCATTTTCTTTAAAATGACTGGTTATCTGTTAATCACACAATGCATATGAAACCAAAAAGTGTTCCAACGTATCATAATATTTTTTTGTATAAATTTCCTAAAGCACCGCTTTAACACCATATTTTAATAAACATCAGAGTTAATAGGGTTAAGTGTAGCAGCTCATTACTCTTTTAAATAAGTTAACAGATGAAAAACCACCCAGCAATGTAATGAAGTATGTTTTTATCAGTCTTTACAGGAAGTTTCATTATCCGAGTATCATTCTGCATATAGAAAGAACTTCCTGAAGGTGACCTTTTGATGACTGTAACCATGGAAACCATTCTCTCTTCTGTGTGGCACAGCTTGTACACACAGAAAAATTACAGACATGCTGTTTCAGAAACACCATACTGCCTGAAGTGCTATAAATGATCCATGCTACGAATGAACATAACTCAAGCATATAAGATGTTCCACCAGCTGAATTCTGTTTCTTGTTGTTGATTGATTGGCTGATTTATCAAAAAATATTGTCTCTCAGAAAAAGTCTGAAATTTGAACATATAATTAATATTCTGTAGTCTATGTTTTCTCCTTTTTTAAAATGTAGGTTATGTTCTAGAAACCAATAGCTGTGATGACAATAAAATTGCATTATTATGGGTTTTTAGCAATGTTCCATATCATATACACATATTTGTTTTTTACTTAGTCTAAGCAATACTAAATCAAATAATAAATACTTTAATAATACTTTAATAAAGCACATATAGTGTATGATCACAGAAGTGAAGCATGTATGAAAATTTTCTGTTTAAGAACATAAACTTACCTGTTATCTGCTGTTGTTTTGGACATTATCTTTTGTTGTTTTGCACATTACCGGTTGTTCTTTTCTTGCATAATTGTATTGTTATTTGCACTACTTACCATCTGAGAGCTAGCTAAACAGCATTTCATTATACCATATACCGTACCTGTGTACAGTATGAGTATAATGACAATAAACTTGAACGTGAATTAGGATTAATTTGCATTATTCATCTAATAGATCCTTAGACTAAGTCTTCCATCTCTTATGGGGAGGTCAGTGCATTTTTTATACTGTATAGCAAGCCGGGTAATAATGAAATGTGGATTAAAGGTCAACAGATGCAACCTACATTTTATTTATGATCAGAGATCATAAATAAAATGCATCAGAGAACATTGCCCAATAAAAATGTCATTTTTCTATTCCTTTTTCAAATTATTTTTCTGTGATTTGAAGAAAACAGGGAAATCATGTGATATACACAAACTGTTATTCAAAATGTAAGATTCCTGGATTTACATTATAATGTTGTTAAAGTTTCTGTCAAGCAGTAAATTTTAATTTTAAAATTGTTATTGTTACAAGTCTCTGCCTCTAATCCATATGGTTAAATATAGAAAAGGGTATACAAGAGATAAAAAGCAGGTACCCATGGTGATATCTTATTATTTTACAATTTGAATACTTTTAGTAACCTAGCAGATATTTTCATTTTAATAAAGGTGTACTCAGTTTGAGCCCATTTTCAATTATTGTGCACTGCAAAAATCTATCCACATTGTTGTTACCAAGGTTACATGCTAGCAATTATTATTAAGTATTCTTTTAATTTGTATTCACAGTTGATAAAAGAGATCCTGTCAAGGTAAAAAAGAAGCATATAACCCTTAAAGCCCCTGTAAATTGCAACAGATAAGAAAAGCTACAATTTAATAATCTTAATAAGATCTCCAAGGCTTTTTTGCAAATACAGTAATCATTAGAGCTGAGTGCTTTATTACCCTATCTCTGTATTGGCTTTAAGTAGCAATCATAATGCAGCATAGGAGGAAAGGACATGCACAGTTTAGCCTCTAGAACATTTTGTTCTGCAATTTTTCAGTTAATATACTCCTAAATCAGTCTGCACATGCTGATGCAAATCTTTTTTTTTTTAATTCCCATGCAGTATAATATTTTGCTAAAGGACATATTGTGAGGGGCGCAGCATGTCATAGTGGTCTCAGCTCCAAGCAGTCAGGGAAAGACTTTGTACTGCATTCCATATTAATGCTTAAATGTAGACATCTTGAGCTAAAAAAAAATAAACAATGATGAAGTTTTAGTTATTTATAATAATCCTGAAGCTGAAGGCTAAAATTCAAGAAACCAGTCAAATCCATTCCTTATACAGGAGTCTATTACAGACAGTTTCTTGTTTTCTTCAATGAGTATACAAGCTATTGCCACACTTTCTGTTTTCATTTCTGAGTTACAGCAAACCCCTGTTTTCAAGTATTTTTAACAACAGTATACACAAATGTAGAATTCTGGTATCATTTCATGTCAGGTGGATTGTTTTGATTTAAGGATTTAATGAATATTATATAGGAGATAATTAGAAGGTAATTGTACTTCCAAAACTAATATTCCTTATTAGCATTATAATAATAAAAAATGCCTTGCATCCTTGTATATGTCATAGACATTGGTTTTGAATGCTGCTGCATTGAAAATTGATGGCTATAAAGTTAGCTTTAAATATAAACGTGACATTTAGTGGCAGACTGATAGACGAAGGCCCTGCATTTGCAGACAACTTGACACTAGAGACTACAAAACAACCTATAATTCTGATAAAATTGATCTAATAATTTGTTCATTGCTTAGATTATTGGTGAACAATAACAACGTTTGGGTGCATTGCCATATTGATTAAATTTGTATTTTGCTTGATATATGAGGGGCATGCATGGGGCTTTTTGTGGTCATTGTATGTTTTATTATTTGCAGATCTGTAGGACCAGCCTAGAAATTGGGATCGACAACTAATACATGTCAGAAAAAGTTTTTTAACCAATTTATTGTCTTTTTTTTGGTTTATTGATTAAAAACTGATCCTAATATCTGACATTATCTGTTGTCCAACATAATGTACATCATAAGATCAAATACAGTACTATCACAGTCTTTTTTTTCTTTTTCCATTCAATAGGAAACTTGTTAAAGTTCTGCTCTACTTAAGAGGATTAATGTTACAATATGATTACACGTATCTACTGTATGTGTCATACTACTATTATATTGTATATATATATTCATCAGAAATGTGAATAAATTGATCACCAGTTAACAAACTCATAAAAGTAATGCTTTTTCAGCTATATCTATGCCATTGATGAACTAGGGTTTTCACTGTAATAAAATATTTCTCTTCTTGGAGAATGGAGACAGAACCCCATTCATTGGCCTTGGTCTATGCCTCACAATCCAACCATTCTGCCTCCTTCTGATGGGATTGACGGCATCAATACCAGTCCATTGACTGAAGCAAAACTGAGTGCAGCCATTAAATTAAGAAAAAATGGTAAAGTCCCTAGAATTAACTCTTTGCAGGCAGAGCTGTTGAAAGCAGATGCACACGTGGCTCCCAGGGTACTGTACGTACAGTCCTCTTCTCTGATATATGGGAAAATAAAGGCACGTTGGAAAACTGCAGATGAAAGGGGGACTTCTGTAGCTGTGACAACAAATAAGCAATTATTCCTTCCCATTCCTAGCAACATTTTCTATAATATTCTCCTCAAATGGATCGCTGATGCTTTTGATAGCAAGTTTGGTCAAGAGCAAGTTGGGAAATCTTAATTAAGCAGAATTATAAAAAGTATGTTGTTTTCTTTTCTTTTAAGAAAAATGTAGAAATCTTATGGTGAGAGTCAATGTTGCATCTGGAAGCACACTATCGTATAATGTGATGAATGGTTTAATGAGGTGGACTGCATGATAAAATAAGAGTCATTGAATTGAAAATAATGGCAGTACAATTTGTTCAATCTAGTATCACATAATGTTCTGGGGTTGCTAATTTTACATATTGTAAGTATAATGTTAGCATGATATAAGTACCAAGAGTTTATGTTTCATTCAGTTTAAGAATAATCTATCAAGAAAAGAATACATTAAAGTCTTTGTGAATCTTAGTCTTTATTAAATATTGTTTGGTGTTTCTTAATTATATACTAACACAGAAGCAAGGTGTATGAATAGAATACATAAATAGACATCGGTCATAGGAAGCAGCAAAATTATACCTGCAACTCTTCAGCCATTTATATTTAACTCATGTTACAGTATATTTCAATTACATACAGTACAAAGCAAATAGTTTTGTCAAAGAACATGAGTAAGAAGTTTATGTTTTATTTTTGTTTGAAAAATATCTGCATAAAAATTAATGAAATCATGATAAAAATTTCAAATCATGAATACATGTATTAAAGTAGAAGGGAAGTTAGAAGGGGGCAGCATGGTGGAGCAGGGGTTGGCATCTCTAGGGCCTTGGGTTCAATTCCAGACCAGTGGTGCTAGACCAGTGGGTTCTCCGGTTTCCTCCCACAGTCCAAAGAAAAGCTGGTAGTATCACAGAGCCAGTCCCAGCTCCCGTGAAAGGCGTAGTTAAGACGTTTGTGGATGGTATAATCTGGAAGTGGCTGGAGAAGGACAAAAGGGAAGCCAAAGCAAGGAATGGACGGGAGGACGAACAGGGGAAGGTGATGGCAGTGATCTAATCCAGAGGGAAGTCCAAAAAGGGGAATTAGGGTGCAGTCCAAGGTATAGGTACGGTGAGATCCATCCAGAAAAAGAATCCAGGAACATGGAAGGTAAAACCATAACGGAGGAAGGCGCTCTGAGCCCCGGACTCAGATGGTCAGAGCACCTGGGGAAAAGGCTTTGCCCTTGGGCTTCTCCTGAGCCCGGTGGATAGGCGGACCTTCAGACATCCGTCTTCCAATACTGATCACAGAATAGAGGAGATGCCAGACTTAAATAATAAAAAGGTAACAAGACACAGGTGTAGGAATTCAAAAGGGTAGGAGTGCCCTCTAGAGGATGGAAGATGATTGTGACAGGTAGGTTAAATGGTTTCTTGGAAAATTGGCTCAAGGTGTGAGTGTGTGAGTGTCTGTGTTTGTGTGTCTGCTCTATGATGGACTTGCATCTCATGCGGAGTGTGCCCTGCCTTGCAGCCATTGCTTGATGGCTTAGGCTCCAACTCCCCCACTACCCTGAAATGGAAAAAGCAGTTAGAAATTGGATGGATGGATGGAAGGTGGGAGAAACCAAATAATATCACAAAGGAAGTTACATGGGGGGCAATGGCCAAGAGAGAACCGAAGAGAAAAACAAAATAAATGATGAGGTAATTAAGTGCTTATACCTAAAAGCTAAGAGTATTAGAAACAAATTAGATTAAATTGAAGCTACCACATTCACAGACAATTATGATGTTATTGGAATCACAGAAAAATGGCTAACTGAAAATGATGGAGATGAATGAATAATCATATTAGTGGATGCACACTGTTCCAAAGTGAGAGAGGAAAGACAGAACTGTAGAGCTGTAACATTATATTTCATAAAGCACACTAAGGCTCAGGATTTAAATCTAGGGGAATCAACATTCTCTGAATTTATATGGGTCAGACTCATTCAAAACCATGCAAAAGTGTTAAGAGTATTCTATAGACCATCAAATACAGATGTTGATTATTCCAACACTGTATAATTAAATTAAGATGTGCAAAGGAAAACCAGTTTTATAGGTTTTTATATTTAACTTTCCTCACATTGACTGGAAAAGATCTATAGGAATGTCAGCAGTAAAAACTGAAATGGTAGAAATGATTAATGACTGTTTTATAAAGCATTTTGTAGGACCACCTGGAAATGCTAGTTAAAGCCTTGTCCTTTCAAACAATCAAGACAGAGTGAGGCAAATGTGAGGCTAACAGCAGAGACAAATGCATATTATACAGTATATACAAAATGGGAAACCCTAAGTTATATGATTACGTTGACACATTTACATCTTCTATACAATGTGAGGAAACATTCTTCTATAAAATGTTAGGATACTGTATACTGTATATACTTTAAATCGTAGCATTATAATCAAGTGATATTATGTTGAAATTGAATAATGCACTAAAAGGACTCATTTAGAAAGTTGTGGAATCTGACTGGGAACAGCAACCAGATAGTGTTCATTCTGGAGCTTAAAGGAAAAACAAATCATGTTGAAACAGGATAAGATACAATATACTAATCAAATAAAAACTGATTTCAGGTATAACCAAAACAACTCTATATAACACGTAATAAGTTGTCCTATCTCAATTCCAAGATAAGGGGCTAAAATGGACATCCTCTGTATCTCAGTTCAAGTTGGCAATGTTTTAAAACAATTCCTGAATCAAACAAGTCTTTATTTGATTTACACACTTGCAGTACAATGACAAAATATTAATTTACAGAACACCTACAGTAGAACACTCCTTAAGAAATGAATTGGGCATCTTATAACCATGAGGTTATGCCCCTGAGCAAAGATCAAGCCTGTTTCAGTGGTTAATATTCACATCTCCGTAATGTATTGCAACTGCTTGCTCTTAAAAAGCAACAAGATATTTTTTAAGTTACAGTATAGGTTTCACTGATCAAAATTAGCTGTGTCACTCCAATGAGCCCTGATGGGGGTGAAACAACTACTGTATCTCTGACTAATAACTTTACATGCAGAACGTGGAATTAGTCTCTTCTTCTTATGTTATAATATACTCTCTAGTTATGCTCTCTAGCTTTGTGAAACAGATAGAATTAATTAATATTCACATTCACATAATTCTTAGTGGCTGCTTCTCTAAAAAGCTGCACTCTGAAAGGTGCTCCATCTAAGATATGTACGTACATAGTGTATAATTATATATTGTGAAAGCAAAACAATCTGCTCAAAAGACTACCTGTTAATCAAAAATCAATGCATTTTGGAAAATGTGCTGCCTATGAAACTTCACTAGTTTTTGATTAAATTGAATCATGGCAACAAAAACACACAGTTCTCAAAGAACTCAATTTTAATAAGTTTTTTGGAAATTAAAGACCATTGGCTAAAAACAAAATACAAATGATAAGATTGTATCATGTTTACCATTCCTAGCTGGGCTACATTTCGTGTTACATTTTTGTTTGGTGAACTGCCTTGTGCTGTTTCTATGGTAACCATCATGAAAGATGTAATTGTCTTCACTCAGCCATGAGGAGAAACACTTTGAGACAAAATTATAATAGAAATAGAAAAAAAACAAAAAAAACATTTATATCGAGAAATCAATGTAACTATTTATAAATATGGTTAATGTTGGACATTTCAACATGGCAGAGGCAATGGTGTGATGAAATGTTAGCAATGTTGAAGCAACTCTTTGTTAAACCCGACTGAAGTGGAAACTATAGCTACTGCTTTTTAATGAAAACTTAAAAAAAAAAATGGAAATAGAAATAATTATGATATTCTAGCTCCAAAGTTTAAATAAAGATATTTAGTATACGGTATTGAAATATCATTAAATGTGTAGGTTCTGAGGATTACTTTTCTGGCTACAGCCAGTCGAGTTGTTGCAAGAAATAAAATGTTTTGAAAAATATGCCAAATATTCTTGGCTGAGATCTCTTTGTATTTCAATTAAAGACTTCATGGGGCATGTTTTTATCAGCTGTTTGAAGAACTGTCAACATTAAGATAGGTTGCCATTGTATTGGATGGATAAAGTCCTAATGTGGAGAAACAACATACTGTAGTGTATGGGAAAAACAAATAGAACATAAAAAGCATTAGAGAAAAGAGTGAGAGAGGATGCTCAGAGAGGAAGTGTTTCATGTCAACGCTGTTCAACCTGCACTGTGGAAAAGACTATTAACTTTCTGTCTGTTTCCATCACTGTATCTAAACAATAAAAGAACACATCTGTTCAAGTTCCTTTCTTCTGCTATTTACATATTGCTCCTGAAATATTGCATTAGTAAGAGAGTGGGATCTTTGACACTGACATTGGAGAGTTCTGTCTAGGCCTGCTTGAGACCAGAGAACTCAAGACTTGCATTTATCTTTTTTACATATCAAAATCATATTCATAATGACATTTATGATAGTGACACTACTTTTTACTTAGGCTTGCATATACTGATACATATATATTATATTGTTCAGAATTACTTTTAATTTAGGTTTTCTAAAATGAGTTAAAAGATTTTTTAAATTGTTTTTTCAACAGGATTGCAGTATTTATGCAAATGTATTAACTGTTAAGATAAGAAAAAGTAAAATATAAAATCATACAAATGAAAACGCAACAGTGCAGAATTCTGCCTGAAGAATTAACATGTCTAATTAAAAAGTCACTCCTTTGAGGGACTGTTGAGTGCACATAAGGAGCTTGTAATGGTTGTATTTTTAAATATCCATTAACTAGGAGTCAAAGGTGACACGTGTGTATCACAGAGCAGAAAAGCCCTTCAGACTGAACTCACTAGGGCTCAATTGAATTTGCTGTGAGGAATATTCAGCCATTTCATTTATCAGAACATGAAAAACTTAGGCTCCCCCACAGTCCCCTAAACACCAAAGTTAGCAAAAATAATGAAAACCATGGTCCATATTAACCTTTCCTCAAAGATCAGGCTCCATGGAGACCCATGCAAGACATTTATAAATGATGGCTGTTAAACAGTGGTTATGTGATAATTTCACTTCATTTGTCTGTCTTTGTCACCTGTATACTTTCTCTAGCATTGGCTTGTCAGTTAATGTAAAGAAAAATGACTTGTGTCTATTAAATGTGCCATAGGAGACATGGTTCAGGAAATTGACTCATATTGGGTTAAATTCCCAATTTGGCTAAAATAATAGGTTAACCTTTTCAGTAGTAAGAGAAACCATTCATCTGAAAAATGTTTTCTTCATTAGCCACATTCAATCCAGAAAACAATACAATTTTGCTGTTTTTATTATCCTATTATTTATCTAATAGTCTAGGATAACTTCTTTTACCCTGAGTTAGTGATAACAACAACTTTTATTTCTAAAGGGCCTTTCCAAACCCAAGGACACTGAACATCTTGAATAAAGAAAAAAGACAAGAAAAATACAATAAGGGTAAATGAAAAAAAGTGATGGCAACAGTGTTGATCTGGCACAGCAGGAAAAACAAATTTAAAAAATGGTATTAGTAAATGTACTGTACTGTATAATAATCGAATTCAGAATCTGTTCCTGTGAACTCTGTAACTGTGAATGGAACAGATATTGAAACATTTGCACTATTATTGATTTAAATTCATTTGGACTACCAATACAGAGGCAAGGTACTGTATTTAAAGGTTCAACAAAGGTTGTATTTTTTAATGTACAGTAGAAAGCACAATGTTGACAGTTTTTATTCAAAGCATTTTAACCTATTGTATCCAGAGCTGAGGAGGTACCTTGCAGAACAAAAACAAGTTAAACAAGGTGATCGGGACTGGTGACAACATTACCGGCACATTCTTGGATTCAATAACATACAGTACCTAACAGAGTGACTTGTTATTACTGTTGAACATAAAATCTTACTTGACCCCTCTCATCCTTTATTTTTAGAATATACTCTCCTGCCCTCTGGAAACAGTTACCAGATTCCCTGTATGAAGACTAAACGAGTATTTATTTAATTTATATCTAAAAGCATTCAATTGTTCAACTATGAAAAGAGATTGTTTGGATATAGAGATATTCTTCTTATTGTTGTTTAAGACACTTTACCAGATAATTGTATGCTTTTTATGTTATGATACTGGATTGGGGTCTGACTGAGTAATGTTGGTAAATGTTATTTTGTATCATAGTATTATACTATTGCTCTATTGCATTATTGTCATATACAGTTTGTTACATGTTATGACCTCTTGATGCGCAAGACAAATCCCAGAAACTTTAATCAAGTTCCTTCTTTTAAAATGTCTTTTGTCTTTTATCTTTGTGGAAGACTTTCTGGAATAGACCTTAACAGGATAATGATCCAAAGCCAGAGAAATGAACATTGGTTTCCAAAAGAAAATTGTTTAAAATGTATGTACTGTAACTCTAAAACATAAACAGTATGTGATTCATTTTGAACTTACAGTAGGTTTTCCAAAGTTTCATGACCAGAAAACATATTTGTCTCTTTTATGCTGTCAATACCTGAAGCATTTATTGCCTTATTTTAAAATAAATAAAAACCATGCCTTCAGATGACTTTGATGCTTCCTTATTATTTAAAACAAAAATTACAAACATTAGTTAGACTTGGCCGTGCTAACATAATAAATGGAGTAAAAAGAACTGAATTTTATGTAATTAACACTTTCACTAAATCTAAACACAGACTCGAGAAACTCACAGATAGTCTGCCTTTCATTTCTGTAGTTCACAGTCTGCTAATATTTTCTATTTAGTTTTCTTGACTGTCAGTGTATTGTAATATGACAAGCCTCAGCAACACTCTTTTTTTTTTTAAGAAATAGCTCAAAACTTGCAGAAAGCTCTGAAAGCCCATTAAAATGATCTATTTCTGTTTCATATTTTACAACATAAAGTTTATATTTGGTAAATTCCATGAGTACATTTAATCGAACTAGAACAAATTATCCTGTGTTCAACTTGGGAATTTCAAGTGGCCATAAGTACTTATTTGGACATGTTCACTTTAAGACAAATTCAGAGACAAATTCAAGTCAATATTTGGTTGCATATTCGTTTGAGCCAAGAACTGCATATAGTCCTTGATCTGTTGAGCTCACCTGAAATGCTTTGTTGCAGCCACCTTCAGTTTTTGACTATTCTTAGATTATTTTGATTGTTTTCTTCTGGATGTAAGAGAAATGTTCACTTGGATTTAAATTTGGAAATGGTCTTTTCCATTTCCCTGATGAATTCCCTCACTCCACTGGCCATTTGTTTGTGTTGTGTGAACACTATTTTATATTCTGGAGTGCTATTTTGCAAAAATTGAAAAATATGAAGTTATGCTAGCCACAGAATGTACCTGTGAATCAGAAGTAATTTATCAAAATCTCTCCTCTGCTCTGGCATAAAGATCAGATTACATATTTTAGAAATACCATTTAATTCCACTCTAAGACTGTCAGCAAATCCCACACTTAATATTCTCTTACTGACTCAATTATAAGCTAATTATCAAAACTAATCTGTGGTTAGTCTAAAAGAAAAGGATAAAAATCATATTAGAAGAGAAAATAAATCTGTCATTTTTCCATAGTAATTGCATCGCCACTGAACAAAGACCAGTACAAAATGCATATTCTATGCCAGTGCAGCATACAGTGTAAAACGAGTGTTAAGCTGTCATTAAAAAAGATACAGTATGTTCTGGCCTTCCCATTAAACAGAACAGGTCTCTTGGCTTAGTGGGTTTGGTGAATACTCTACACCAGGAGTCTTTGTGTTTCTGATCTAAGTATCTATTTCTTTCATTATAGCAGACTATTCGGTTTCTTAAATGAGTTCTTAATTAAATCATAAACTTGATTAGTTGGACCTTTCCTACTGTTTTCAGTGCTGAAACTACTGGAAAATTGATGTTACATGACATCTGAAGCATTTTAGAAGTTAAGAAGGAAAAGATCTAATGACTCAAGCTATTAGATTTACCTGGGCCAGCATGACATAAAAGTAGTTTCTTGAGTCAAGAGGATCAAGATTAAGAAGATGTGTTCAGTGTTTATCTACTAAAGTCAATTTAGCTTTAGCTATAAAAACTGTGGATACAGTATTAAATTTCAGTATCATATACTGTATCAGAGAGATGCCATACCAGAAGTTAAAAAGAAAACCTTATTATGAGAAGAATAATCCTACTTTAAAGTCCCCAATGGGTGTTGTGTCTGTATGTAATATCTATGAACAATCAAAATATACTTAACATAACAGAACCATTTACTGTAGGAGTAAATTCTTTTTTATTTGTTGTTGATTGGCACATACTCAAATAGTTTTTGAAATCAAAACCTACTAGGTACTGTAGGTAGAAACATTTCTAACTTCTTCAGAGGTAATGAAAAACATATAAAGGAAAGATTTAAAATTAAAACATAAGGACTGTATGTTTTAAAATACATAATGTACACCCAGCTAATGCTTGACTCTTCTTTGTAGGAATGCAGAAAGTTTGGGAGCTATGAGTCACTCTATGAGTCATTTTCAATTGTTAGAACTGTATCCTGTGTACAGCTCTCAGATGACTATGAAAACATTTATCTTCTTTGATGCGTGACACACTGAATGATTTGTTGAATGAATAAAATATTTATGAAACACCTATTGAGAAGTTATGCTCACAATGATATTCCAGGCTTCACACGCAGAAATATGATAATGAATATATATATTAGAGAATTAGCAGGTCACTTCAAGTATATTAACCTTAATATGTAATATAATAATTAACATAGCATATGCTTTTTTATTTATCCACAAAGTAATATTATTTACTCTTGTGGTCTGCAATATCTGCAAGCCATATCTTTTATATATTTCAACATACTGGTTGTGTCTTACCCTTATTGAATTTTTAAACGTTACTTCATTGTTTAACAAGAAGAGAAAACCTTTTCATATCATCAAATCAATATGAATAAACCATTTGCAAATGCAGTTAATTGATGCCTCAGTCTTTTTCAAATCAAAGTTCTTGCATCTGTATCCTTATGTTAAGTCACTACCCACTACCATGTGTATCCTATTTCATCAACACTCCCCCACTGCCTAAATCCACTATAGTCAGTGTGAGTGACTAATACTAACCTCATAGACTACGTCAATAGGACAGATCTAAAAATAGCATATCCTTCAGGAATGTGATTTGAAAGAAAGTGATATTGCAAATGAATTTGTTTTCATAAGGTTATTCTCTCATTATGTGGAGTATTTTTGTCTTAATATACATTACATCATTGCACTTTTAAAAAATCACTTAAGGCATAGCAGTATTTGAAAACAAATCTCTGAGGAAGCCTTCAGACTTGGGAAGTTCAACAAAACCAGGTAAGAGTAAAATGCTAAACTAAAACAGCAGTACTGTGGCTAATAATGAAAAAATGCATTAATGTCTTTCAATTTTTCATCATGTTTTTTCTCATCTACAACTTGCTGTTGCCGTCATCTGTACTAGACGCTTGACTCTTTCTCTGAACATCAACACTGGATTATGTTAGCTACTGTAAATTCTTTATTTCTGCACTTTGTCTGTTCAAGTCTCTACTTGCATAGTCCTCACCTTCCCATCCTTGGCTCTCCTCTGTGATCCACTTGAGCAGAACTAAGCTGTGCTCAGCTAAAAGTTTGAACCTGCCCTTTGTCTTGGATCTTGATTGCTCTCTTCTTTCATTTTGCAAAATGTTTCTGTAACGATCATTCACTGTTCTATCAATATTTCCTAATAACCTCTTGTATACAATCTCCTCACTTCTCAAACTCCCTCTCCAGCTTCCACATTCTTTTTCTCCAAAAACTTTATTTCGTTTTTCATCTCTAAAATCTCAAAAATCCACTAGCTCTTCAACACTTCCCCTCTCTCACTCATTACCCCCTTCCCACAGCCTACTCAGTCCCTACTTCTCCTGTGTGCCTGTAATGGTGTAGCCATGTTTCACCTGATATTTGACATCACACTGCAGATGTGCAACTTGGAGACCCTATCAAGAGAAAAAAGGTGTAGGCATTTTCAGGAGGTGAAAAGACTTAGCAATATTTGTAGTGTTCAATTAGCATTCTCTCTATAATAAAGTTAGCACAAACAGTTGTAAATGTCTGCTCATATAGTTGTGGTGTCAGGCTAGTTCAAGGTTATTGTTAGACCAGTGAAAGAAGGTTAGAATTTCCCATTTGGTTGCAGGCAGAAGGGGGTTGGCTCTCCAGTAGTTCAAAAAGGTTTCCTTATAGTTAGTGAATAAAAAACAAGGTTACAAGGGAATCTGTTACTATAAGGCAAAAATGCATTACGGACCAAATCATGGTGGTATGGTTTTAACACTAGGGTTGGTCCAGCCTCAGCCCTGGCTTTTTAATTTCCCAGAAATAGTATTAAAGGTTACAATGTGTAGGGTGCAGTGACACTGCTTTAAACACTTGATGTCCATAGGTCCTCCACGCCATACTACAAGGTCTGGGGGACCTACAGTACAACAATCTTTTCGGCCAACATCTCCCCACCCCCTTGGCTGGTTCTCCCTCCAGTTTTTACAAGTTTGTTAAATCACTTCAGCTGCTTCAGGTCATGCTAGCTTCATTGGCAAGTTAATTACAATTTTTTACCTATTCATATCTTTATGATTGTTCCTTCTGCTTACACTTAATAATTTTAGTGCTATAAATCATTCAGAATAAGGGGGATTGAACTTAAGAAGTCTCTTATATTGCCGGAAATTTCAGACTTTGAATTCTCTGAAGAGAATGTTCTTTTAGCTTTCTTTATTAAACAGTTCTAGTTCTTTATGCTAATGCTTATGATTTAGGCTTATGCTGTATAGTTACCTTCCAAGAGCCACTTTGTTCAACAGAAGTTTCTAACTCTAAAATCATATTGCTTCATATGCTTATACAGCCCTAGTTTTGGTATGGCACAATTACTGTAGATCAATCAATCATATTGTTCTCTATCAAGAAAAGGCTGTATCAGGGAACATTTGTTACAGAAGATATTCTTCTTTCATATGTACCTTATTACCCACCTAGTACTCTGTTTCCATAATTACTCCCAATACTGGATTGAATGATATACTGTACATACTGCATATTCACACTGATTTTTCGATTTAAATTGTATGGTTAGCCCCCAATTAGACATGCAAATGACTATACGGTATGTATATATGTATGCATTTCATTGTACAATATTGTTAAAATCTGTATTTTTTAGGCTTAATTTAAAATAGTTTTCCATTCTTTTCAGAATTATTTCCACAGTGTTTCTGGTGCAGGCCATCTTTACAAAATGAGAAATGTGACTCATTTTGTTGCTTTAAAGTTTGCAGTAATGACACTGTAGCAATCAGTAGCAATTAATATTTGTTATATACACAATGTATTCCACACATTCAAAGCAAAAAGCAAAGAGAAAAGCAAAGATATAACTAATGTCAAAGCAAAATGAAAATCCATGATTGCAAAAGTATTCAAACCCTCTAGTGTGGCAAATGCAAACCTAAAATAATTGAGGTGTATAAAATTACCTCAGCCAGACACACAATTAGATGAGTGGTTTCTGTCTGTGTATAACATTATTGTATATATTGTCCTTTGCAGCCTACGCATGCTGACGCAGCTACCCACCTGAACTAATTATTGTATATATTATTTCACATATTATTGCCATGTTTTCAGAATTAAACCAACTGTCTCTGTAGGATCCCTCAGTCAGATAGTGAATTTCAAATTTTAAGCAAAGACTGAACGATGAAGACCAAGGAACCTTCAAAAAGGCATAAAGTCAGGCATAAAGTTGTCTAAAGGAACGGCTCAGGAGATAGGTACAGTATTAAAAGATCATTATAGGGTATTGCAAAAGACCCTTAATATCTCTTTCAGCATGATGAGGTTGATCCTTAAAAAGTGGAAGGTGCTCAGACACTGCCTAGATCAGGCCATCCCTACAAAATGAACAGCCAGGCAAGGCCAATGGCAAATTTGAAACAATTATAGAGTTCAATGGCTGAGATGGGAGAAAATATAAATGGCTCAACAATATCCCACTACTCCACCAAAGGGCTTATACTGTATGCAACTAAGCAAGAAAATATCCCACACCAAATTTGCAAGAAAAGCACCTGAATGATACTGCAAACATTGTGGCAGAAGAATTTGTGGGAAGACAAGACATCTACATCAAATTGTTTAAATACAAACAGTTACATATGACAATGAAAACAGCAAAAAGCATTAGTCTGTCAACACCAACCCTAATGGACAAGAATGGTGGTGGCAGCATTAATCTGCTTCTTATCAGCAAGGATGGCTAAGAGCCTTGTCAAGACTGATGGGAACATAGGAGGAGCAAAGTACTTACAGTACAAATCTTAGAAGAAAACCAGTTTCAGACCTAAAACTGGGACCTTTTCAGCAGAATAATGCTGATTATCAGATTATGAGATGATTATCAGCCTATTTGAAGCACAAGGTCAGAGTCTACACTAAAGCAGTTAAAGAATAAGAAAGTGTCCTTGGGTGGCTCAAAATTCTGACTTGACTCATATTGAAAATATGTGCAAAGACTTGGAAATTGCTATCTATCAGTGATTGCCAAGCAACTCCCATTAGCCTGAGTTGATGTGCAATGTTGAAAGAAACTTGCTCAAAAGACTTACAGCTGTTATAACAGACAAAGGTGCCTCCCCCAAATACTGATCTTAAGGATCTGAATATTTATGCTTTTGCTGACATTTACTGTTACATCAGTTACCCTTGGAAGTCTTCAGTTTAAGCATTCCAGTTTTTAACAATATATTAAGGATACAAATGTGCATGCATCATTTTGTATTTTCACAAAATGGGACATTATAGGGAGAGTCAATAAGTTTGTAAAGCAATGTTCATAAATTGCACAGTCTAATTAAGAATAAATAAACTAGACACTTTAGCTCAGTGGACAAAGTAATGTACCTATTCATGTTTACTTTTCTTGTTTTCTAGAGGTAGGATTCTTCTAATGCCAAGACAATTAATTTAAAAAGACATGAGAGTTAATTTTGTTTTGATCCTTTTTTAATGTTTATTTAGTGAGTTTATATATTGCTGGCCACACGGGTTATTGGTTGCACTATGGCTATTTTAAAAGCAGTTACCCACAGGCTAGATTCAGAATGGGTTAGATTGAGGCTACATAATCATTAATACGTTTGAGTTTCCAATGTTGTTGTTTTTTTTTTCAGAAAAAAAAAATATTTTAATTTTTTTTCAGAATCTGAAGAATTAAAAAAGCGAACTGAACGTGAATATTGAATTCTTAAGTCGTAATGAATTCCCCAGGGTGTAATTTCAAGGCGATTTGTAAGTCATCACAGATGGCAGAGAAAAAAACGCAATGTGAAGATTGTTTTGTAATTAATACGCCCTCGACGTGCCAAAGAGTTGTTCCTAAGCGCTAAACTTCACCGTCAACTCACTGTTGATTCACACCCACGATGAGCTGGCAGTATCGCTTTGCGCCTGCGCAACCGGGTCTTGCAAGTGAGTGAATGTAAATCATAGATTCTCTATGAGGGGAAGCGCAGAGTGATGGGACCCAAGTGAGGGAGAAACAGCGAGATATCACTCTCCGGGCTGGTAATGACAGGTATTTTTCGTCTGAAATTAAAATGCATTTAGATAAGCTTAAGATACTATCGTAAAGCGACACTTTTCCTGACTTTATCTTTGAAGTGGCTTTATTTTCCAAAAAGCTTTCGATATTTTGTGGAACGCTTTCTATACAGGGAAATGTTTGCATTCGCGTGTAATTCGGTTGTATAATAAACGTACTGTACGATCTGGATTACATAAATGTCAGGAGACTGGACAAAGGCATTGCTTACTGCTTACTGAAAAGGTTACGTTTTTCATTAACACTTAAGGGGATTATTTGTACGATGTTGGCGTTGTATGTGTCAATCTGAAGCAACGCGTTAAATATATAGTCTTGCACTTATGTGTAAGCTACAGTATGTCCTTGTCGCTTCGCAGTAGACTTCCTTAGTGTTGACCATTATCTTGGGATAAGCAATGCTTTGGCGTCACTGATTACGTCCAGCAAATAGTAAAGACGTTTCAGAACCATGGAGAGCGTTCTGTAAAGAAGCTGTGTAGAAACGTACTGTACTGTTCCGAGCTGTTTACTAAACCCTTTTTTCAATTTATGTAACTGTCTAAGACGTTTGACGAAAGCACTGTTCTGACATTGACATTTACAGTATTTAATTTCAATTAAATGTTATGTGTGTGTTAATCGCCCTGCATTTTTTTAATCACATGATATCTTCTGGTTTAGTTTATACAGGTGTGCCTGAACATATTAATGTTTTGTTTTTGATAGAATAAACTGAATAATTTGTACTTTCACAAGCATATTTTGCAGTGGAAGGTTATGTGTTGCTTTGTTTAGAAAACCTATAATTTCATTCCAAACCTTTGGTGCACTGTGAAACATTGTTCTTTGTGTATGGAATGTATTTTATCAAAAAGGGGAAAAAAAACCTAAGAGGTGCAAATGCTTTCATTAACAAATTTTTTGTAAACTACAAGATCTGACATGGTTGATTTTGTTTATTTTTGTTTATGTGGTTGTACTTGAGTTCTTATGCTATCTGGTAAAAGCAGTTTGAGTGTCTTAGATAGATTATCATAATTCCTAAGATAAAATTCACTTGTTACATCTATGTCTATCCTTTTGAAGACATGATTTGATTACCAGTAGTGGGTCTGCAGACCTAGCAGAGCGTATCATTGTGTAATAGCTTTTCAAGTCTTTTCTGCACTGCCTCAGTGTCACAAGGAAGTAGTGACTAAGATGGATTGATTTATTACTGTACATATTTTTGTTGTTTAGTAAGCACATGTCAATTAAATTATAAAACAGTGCAGTGGTGTTTTGAGGATGTTATTGCTCATGGTACAGTAGCTATACATAAAAATATGTAAGATGTAATTTCTTTGCATCTTTCTTTTTTCATAAGCTATCATGTTGCTTACATATTGTAATGTCAAAGTTATATTGTATATCTACATATAGATTACCTTTACTTAAACTCCCAATCATATTAAAGTTGTATAGCCAGAAACTGGAAAGAATGGAAGATATTGAGGACATTTTATCAAATTATTCCATTTCAAAGTCAAAACTGAAAGTTGAAGCGGAGAACCTAGAATACAACATATAGATTGCTGTGCAAAATTACAAAATGGAGTTGTAGTCATTGATTCACTGATATCCTTTAAGAAAAATCCTTAAAATTGAAGCATCTAGGTGTGGCTCTAGAAACAATAATGCTCAAGCAAACCTGTAAGACAGATGGGTTACATTGTTTCCTCTTCTTTTTAAACCCTCTTTTGCTTTTTGTATCTCTTTTTGGAATTCAGTCAAAGAACAGCTGTAATTTCTTGAATAATTGATTGCTAGGTCTCAAGGAAGGTGTTAAATGCCATAAACATAATTAAATTTGATTGAAGAAAAGTAGAACTGCTGTGAGTAATGTTTTAGGCACTTGACAGTGAACTACAAATGCCTAATATGGATGCACTTTTGCTTTACAACATTGTTTTAGATAATTTAAGGAGTGGGCAATTGCTATTGCTTATCTTTGTGATCTTGTAATTAAAAGAAAACACTTTCTATAATATTTCATGGTTATATTATAATATTGAGAAATATTATGTCTCAGTAAAATATGATATACTGTATACTGTATATAAATGTTTTGTTCCACAGCATGCTTTTTTCTTGCTGAGTACTTCTAGAGAAATTGTTTAGCTCACAATTAATTATATTGTAATACCTCAATATTTGGAGCTAAATGTTATATTAGTGCAATAAAGGGAATAACATTTTTTATATATGGAACCAAACAGTATATTATTGAACTTTTCATTAAACAGTATATTGACTGTTTGTCAAAAAGGATGATTGTTTCACACTTTCATGTTTGTGTGCCATTCTCTGTTGCTCAGAATCATTGGAGGGAAACCTTGACTTTATCCAATGAAATAAGGCCAGCCTTATCATGAATGTTTAAGATCTTGGCTTTGTCAGCTCTTGTAGTCTTACACATTGTTAATTATGGAAGACATGGTTGTGATTATTATAAAGATTATTTTAAAACTCTGTGCAGAGAAGTAGTGAAGGTTATTCGAAGATCTTCTCAGCATGCCTGGGAAACTGTGATTTTCTGATTCCATGTATGTTCCAGATGTGAAGAATGAGTTCTTGCTCAGAGATCTGTGGGTCAGAGCATGCTGAGCAAGCACAGAGTGCAGCAGAAAGTCATTATCAGCGCTATGGAGTCCGTTCGTACTTGCACCAGTTCTATGAGGACTGCACAGCCTCCATCTGGGAACGTGATGAAGATTTTCAGATTCAGAGATCGCCAAGTCGGTGGAGCTCTGTTCTCTGGAAGGTAGGAAGTCCTCTCACCTGAATTCATTTTACTTGTATGGATTATGAAAATAAGCATAATTAGTTAGATTTACTTAAATTACTTTTCATTGAGTTTTATCCAAACATATTTGTCTTTCCTTTTTTTCCATTTTTTGTTACCTAAATAAAATTATCAAAGGAACTGCAAGGAAAAAAGGAAAGTTCCCCCACTGTTATATTACAATACTGCAAAAAGTCACAAGATAACAGTAGTTTGCTTTATATCCTTTCAGCAGTATTCTATGACAGATAGGTCCAGTAGAGTGGAACATAGAAATGGTATAAACTACAACTTAAAGATTCTATTAATTATCAGAAGATTATTATTCCCAAGACAGGTTGCAGTAGCCTACAGTACAGTAGATCATTTCCTGTTAGCACAGGGAACAAGGCAGGACAAAAAATTACATGCCCTCAATTGCAGGGCACACACACACATGAGAACACAGTGACAATGTAGAGGTATAAATTAACCTGCTGTAGTTAGCATGTCTCTGGAAGGTGGAAGGAAACCAGAACACTTGGATAAAACAAACACAGGGAGAACATGCAAACTCAACACAAAAGGTGTTCAGTCTGTAATCAAACTGAGTACCCAACATCTGCAAGGCAACAGTGTTAAACATCATGCCACTGTGCCACCTGAAAAGTCATTTATGATATGTGAGTGAATCCCTAAGTTGAAAATCAAATGGGTTGAAAGCACTGTACAGTACATACAGTAGATGTTTTTGAACCTGGTTCTGAAGAGCTGAAGGGTTTTCTGTTGTTTTCCCAAATGAATATCTCAATTAGATCAATCAATTGTTGAATTACTAAATGCTAGTGTGATCATCCACCATTTGTTATTGCTGATAAAAATTACAGAACTGTAGCTCTCCAAGACCAGGTCAGACCTCAGATATAAAAGATGTTATCCTCATTTGATGACTGAATTTCATTCTGCAGTCATGTTTTTTTCTTTCAGGTTGGACTCATGTCTGGAACCCTAGTCCTCATTATTGGCCTGATAGTGATTGCTGTTGGCTATGTCACCTCACCAAAAATGGAGGCCTTTGGGGAAGATGACCTGCTTTTTGTGGATAGTCATGCAATGAGGTTTAATCATGCTCTCGACATATGCAAGATTGCTGGTGCCATTTTGTTTTGCATAGGAGGAATCATGATGGTAATATGTCTTTTGATGTCTGCTTTTGCCAAAAGTTATTCAAAGGAAGAAAGGTACCTACAACAAAAATTCAAAGAAAGAATAGCTGAATTGCAGGCTACTGTTCATCCAATTACAAAAGCACCTACTCCTGGAGAGAGTAAGATTCCTGTCACACTGTCTAAAGTGCAAAATGTTCAACCTACTTCTGAAACCTGATGTTATATACAGTATCTCAGTTACATCCCAAGGTGTTTCTTTTAAGGTCAGCTCATGTGATTTCACCTAAATAGACACATAGGAAAGAAAAGCAATTACAGTATGTTAATAATAATTAGCCCTAGAGCAGCATGGTCGTGCAGTGGTTAGAATTGCAGCACTGGGACCCTGGGTTCAATTCTGGACCTGGGGTGCTATCTGCATAAAGCTTGTATTTTCACCCCATGTTCACGTGGGATTCCTCTGAGTTCTCCTGTTTCCTCCCACAGTCCAAAGACATACTGTACTGATAGGTTAATTGGCTTTTGGGAAAATCAACCCTGTTGTGTTTGTGTCTATGTGTGCCTTGCCATGGACTACCATCCCATCCAGGGATGTATCCCACCTTCCACCCACCGGGATAGGCTCCGGCTCCCCTGTGACCCTGCATTGGATATAGCAGTTAGAAAATGGATGAAGGATCATTAGTCCTATTTCCAATGCATTTTTATTTTGAATTTTAATCAAAATCAAAATGTGGTATTCTCTGAATGAAACAAAACAGTTATAGATGCTGTCTGTGTAGGATTCTGTAGATAATAAAGATATTATTTTATTTATACTTCAAGTTGAACAGCTATTCTTAAAGTACAGTAAAAATGGAGGAAACAGCAGATGTATGGAAATTTTATGTGTGATGACAGATTGGTTAATCTATCCCTATTTATAGTATACAGTATATTGAACATGTTAAACTATTTTAGATAGATACTTTATCTTTAGAAGTGATATACAGTATTAGAAAACTAACCTCACAAGTATGTTTAACATAATATAAGACATTGTATTCTCTTTTTTTTTTTTCTAAGAGAGTATGATAAACAGGAACAATGTTTCCAGAAAATCTGTTTAACTGTGTCAACGTCTGTGAAGACTATTTAAATGCCTACATGTTATATTTCACAATAAGATTCTAAAATATCCTTTTTGTCATTTGGAATCATCGGTTATTTTTGTTTTTACTTGCTTCTATACATTTGCTGGATAATGAAAATGATAAACTGAGAGCTTATTCATGAATATTATGATTTAGCCAATTGGCTATGCCTAACTTCAGGATACACATTGTTGTGAAGGATATAAGCTTTTGAAAATGCAATTTATTTGCAATTATTTGTTTGACTACAATGCACTCCAATATAAAAGAAAACTACATTTTTCCTTTCAAACTACATTATTTGGAAGTAGTACTTTTACAATACATAGGAACAGTTTTGTAAATCAACTACTATTTTTTGATTAGGTGTTGAAGAAACTAGCTAACAAAAAATGTTTCAGCACAATATTTGCATTATGATAATTACCTTAAGATTTGTTCATCCAAGTTCATTAAAAAAAAATATTTAGTATTTATATATGATTTTTATGTTTTTATTTTTTTTATTCCAGTTGCATGAATTAACATACATTCAGTGATGTGAAAAAGGTCATACATGAATGCAAAGGTTTGTTTAGCATTTTGCCACTTATTCAAGAGGACTCTTATTGTGTAATCATGTGAGTTGACCTTATAACTGAACACAGTTTCCCATACATCTTTCTCCTTAATATTTTTATAGCAGTTAGAGGCCTTCTCATATGTGACCAGTACTGTCCAACATGCCTTTTTTGTCAGAGGCGTACAAGTTGAAATATGCTTTAATCTTTTTCAACCCTGGGCCCTTGTGTTAATATAAAATAACATTGAAGTTTAAACCTCATGAAAATCAAGAGTTATCCTTATGACAACCAATAAAATATAAATGTATGGTATTATATTTAGAGAGTAAGGTTCAAATAATATAATTATTTTACTTCACACTTGTGGCTCAATATAGTTTTGTCTATTTTTGAATGGATTTAATAAAGAAGAAATAAAGATATTGTCAATTTAAAGTGTCGATATTTTTACATATTTTTAGTGTTTTATTGTAAATAATATTTTTCTGTGAATATATTGCAGTTGTTCAATCACTGTCCTTGAGGACCACAGGACATTGTAGTTTGTGTACCATTAACTATTTTTTTAAAATTATGCCATATTTAATCATGCCAATAAATCCATAGGAATAAATTCCTCAATGACTGTATTTAGAAATGACTAGAATCAGAAAATAACAGAAATGAGTTTGGTAATGAGCTACACTTCTTAATACTCTCTAAGACAATGTTTTTCTTTTTCTTTTATGAATAAGTACTTTCTTAACATTCATTAGAGCTACACCATTTACTGGAACTATTGTAAATTGTTCACTGTCATTTAGAACCATTAAAATGTCAATAATAATTTCTAATACAAACTTCCAACCATGAGTCAGCTAAATTACATTTGAATAATAGCCATCTCTGCTTGAAAAAATTTGGAAAGCCAAAGAAGCATCCCAAATCATTGTTAATATCTTTAACAACCTTCTAGGTGAGTTGCACAGACGTTTATTAACGAAAAAAGGAAGACAAAGTACTAGTAACAAACAGTATATGCATAAGGGCACACATTAGTCTTGAGATTTTAAAATTGGTTTACTTTTATTTCTGTGAAATGGTGAATCTCACAAAAACATTAATAATTTAATAATACTTGTAACTCATACTTTTCTTGGAATATTTAGAAATACATTAAGGAAAAAAGACTTCGACAATTACTTAATATTGATTTGGGTATTATTGTTTGGACATTATTTAATATGAAACTTTCCTATTTATCAACAGTTGCAAATGAAAGGAGGCCATTGGCCTATCTGTCCCATCTATCCCATTTGGTAGATAGTAACAAATTGATCCAAAGATAGTCCATCTTCATGGCTGCTCTCAAGAAATGCCTGAATCATCCAGCCATTTCTTGAGTAACCAGGGCAATGACTTTAATAACATATCTACTTTGTTCCATAGTTCCACAACACTTTGGGTAAAGAAGTGCTTTCTGTTCTCAGTTTTAAATATACTTACCTGTAATTTCCACTTGTGTCCTATGAGTCAGATTTCACTGTTCATTCTGAATAAATCTGCAGGTTTTGACTTTGTTGATGCCTTTGAGGATTTTGAATACTTGTATCATGTCTTTTCTGTTCAAGACTGAAAAGGTTCCTTTAGCCTGTTTGTGTAGGACATTCCCTTGAGAATGTACAGTATGTGGTTGCTCAGCTCGGGACTGATTCCTAAACAACAGTGTATTTTTTTATTTGGTGACCAAAATTCTGTACAAAATTCTACATTCCTTCTGGTGGATTATAGAATTTGAACATAACCCATTGATTTAAATTCTACAATTCTAATATTTTAACGTATCTTAACATTTTGTTTGCATTTTAATCTTGAGGATATAAATAATGTGTCACCATAAACAATGAACTCAAAGTAACCTCTTCTCAATGTTTTCTATTTTGTATTTGTAGTATATGTTTTGATATGTACATACAAAACCCTGCATTTGTCTCCATTAAACATCCCCTTTTTAATTTTATTTGCTGTCATTTGCAAACTTAATATGTTTAATTATTATACTGTATCGCTGCTATAAATTAGGAATATTTTTGGTACCAGTAGAGAACCCTGTGGAGCTCTATTAATTAGCTGAATCTGAACTGAGCTTTCACCTCTTATCTGTACTCTTTATCGTCTATATTTTATAACCGTTCTCAATTCTGACATTTGCATTTCCCTGAATGCCTAGAGCCTGTAATTTAAGTATTATCTTTTATGAGAAATGTTTCTAAAATAACCACATCATATTTTGTGTATCCAATACTATTGTTACTTGTTCAAATAACTATAATAAGCTGTTTAGGCAGTACCTATGTTTTCTAAAGCTGTGTTGACTAACCCGAATATCTGTTTTCCATACCGTACTAAATATTGTTTCCATAATCGTACATGTACAGTAACTCAAACTTATTGGTGTATGATTACTTATTTCAGGTTTTTCACCCTTCTTATAGATGGAAAATGCACTAGCAATTATTCAGTACATGGTAAATATCCCTGCCTTGAGTGACTATTGGAAGAGTTACAGTACTGTATGTCAGTGGCTTCTGACTAATATCTTTCACTTCCTTGAGTGTAATTGGTAAAATACCTTTAGGCCCTGGGGACATATTCATCTTGAGTGCTTCTTCTTTTTTTCTAAATTAAAATTTTGGTTATTGTTCTTTCAGGTTATAGAAACCACATATGACCAAAGATGAGCAAATGTACAGCATAATAAAACTATTATACATGGAAATTATGCACCAGAAAATAATGATTTATAGGTTGGCCCTCTTCCAAGTCTTGTTTGCAAACAAATCCATTGTGATAATTCTTCCACGTTAATGACTTACAAGGTTTTTAAAATGCCTGGAGAGTAGAATTTAGGATTTGACAAAGTGCATAACTTCATTTCAGTTAAAGACTAATGACAAATGACAATGTAATTTAATATATGAGTCCATGGTGTATTAATAATGTACTTTATTTTTTCAGGTAGATGCTTTTCAACAAACTCAAGTGTTATGCAATAGTGCACACCATATACACATACATTAAAAGAAAGCTCAGTAAAGCTCAGTAAATTAACCCAATAAAATTAAATTACAAATAAATTATACATTAATGGATAAAGTAAAAAGATAGGACTTTGAGGCAGTCGTAAATCTGTCAATCTGTTGCTAATTTATTTGGACAATGAATTTAACATGTTGCTGCCCAAGAGTACATTATATTGCCTTTAAATGTGTAGTGCCTTGTTTTTGGTAGAGTGACAATGTATGGATTATAGTACCTCAGAATAAGTCTTGGACATAAACCATGCAATAAGTCTTTAAAACAAACTGTGTGCATACAATATCGTATCATAGGTAAATAGGAGATCCTTAAACACCACTCTAAAATTCATTGGGACCCAATGGAATTTACACAGGATGTAAGTGAGGTGCTGATGTATCTTAGTTTTAGCCAACACAAGAGCTACAGAATTATGGGCATACTGAAGCCAGTTAGTAGCTTATAAGATGTTCTAATAATCAAGGCATTTCAAAAGACAAATTCTGATTAAATAAAGGCATACAGTATATTGATATTACATCATCAGTGAAAGGATCTTCATTGTTAACATGATCAGCGCTATGCAAATGGTAAAGGACACCCTTATGAAATTCCTAACAGGGTTTTGAAAGATAATAGAGTGTCAAAAGTAACACCAATGTTTAAGCTTCTGTCCAGGGTTTAACTGCAGTACCATGAATAGCAGCACTGAAGAGCTCATAAAAGGAGACTTTGAACACAATTCCCTGTCTTGTCAAAGTTTAGTTTAAGAAAGTTTTGTTGTATTTACAGTATATCTTAATATGAGACAGGCACCTACTGTATAAAGTGAGAAACCCTATTTGGTCTACAAGTAAATATCTGTGTAATCACCATAGAAGAGAAAATCAAACTATTGATCAAATAGTATCGAATAAACATGTACTGTATGTTTATATGTAAATAATAAACAGTTAAAGTCACAGAACATAATGAGTAAGATGAACATCACCTGATTTAAAAAGAAAGCATTGATTAAATGGCTTCTGGTAACCACATAGGAACTAGTGTAACTAAGAGAAGTACCTGTGATAGTACCAGTGCCTATTCCTAGATACTTTTCGATGTGCATCAGAGGAAAGCTAATTGACAGCATCAAACATTACATGTAAGCCCAGAAAAAAAGACTATATTAAGTGATCTGGGGTTAGAAAACATCAACAAATCATAACCATAACAAGTGCTATCACAGCACTGTGTCTTTGTTTAAGCCCAAACTGGATATGTTCACAGACTTCATTAGATGCAAGGAGTGATTGTAATTGAGTTGCCACTACCCATTCCAGAATTGTAGTGATAAGAGGCAATTTGCAAATAGGATAGTAGTTGCCAAGTACTTGAGGAGCCAGGCCAGTTTGTCTTTTGAAGGAGAAAGGACAAGGTTGTTCAAAGCAGATTTGAAGACTACAGGTACAAGACCAGATATCAGGAACGTAATGATAAGGAAAGTAACAGATGAGCACCACAACAAAGAGATGCAAATGTTAATATATCCAAATTAAGAACTGTAACAATACTTGTTAACAATAACAATACTGATACCAACGTGCTAGGTAAACAAATAATAAAGATTTTGGTCAGTTATTTAAAAGTGTTACATAACAGAAAGCTTAGTCCTAAAATTAGAAAAGAGATGTATTATTTATATTTTATAAATAATAATAAATAACCCAAAACATTATACAATATACAATAGTCACACAATGCACAGATGTTTGCAATTCAATACCCTTCAGAGCCCTACCTTCTATGGACGTAGAAAATCTAGAATTCCACTTTTGTAATCTAAAAATTTAAAAAAACAACAATCTAATAATCCGTAGAGAAAAACTGTATACTAATGAAATGGATCCTAGCCAGGACTGAATTTTCCTTACTAAGCAGAAGGCTCACCAATGAACGGAAACCAATTTCCCTTTTCTAAACAAAGGTATTGCTAAAGTAGAATGTGTGGTTTAATCCTGTAGATTCCACAATAAAGGAAATCTGAATTTCTAAATATATAAGTTAGTAAGATCTCTTATATAATAAAGAACAGTCTGGAATTCTTTTAGCATCCAGATTAACTGGAATTGGACTGGTTTCAAATCTAATTTCCAAAAGGCACTTACTTAAATTTTTGACAACGGAGAAGATGATACTGTAGATGATGCTGATTCCTTCTTCCTGTGTTTATGCTGTGGTCCATTCCTATGGAGGCAGCTTGTGTTTCTGTCACGGATGTTGGAAGGGACGAACCATGGAATGGCAGGAGAGCGAAAAAAGACCCTATGCATAGCAGCAGGACGGGGGTTAGCCTTGACTCAGCTGTTCAGGAAATGCTGTATAGAAACCTATACCCTCATTCCACAGACGTGGGGCGACCTGGTGCTAGGCTGGTCTCAGGACATCCAAACCTCAATGCTGAGCGAGGAGGAAAGCGTGACCTGGAAATATATAGCCCCAAACAGAGACACACCGGAAGGACAAGCAAAGCACAGGAAACTAGGGACAGGACAGAATAGGAGCGCCCTCTAGCTGTAGAAGGCGTGGCAGTTTCCTTTCTTTTTTTTTCAGTATGGAATAAATCTGTTACCTGTTCCTTTGCAGCCTATGCATGCTGACACAGCTACCTCCTTGAACTACTATTGAATATGTATTTTAATATGGTTGATTTAATGATTTAACAGTGACTTTGTTTCGTTTGAGTAAATTATTAGGACTTATTTTGATCAACTGTATTTTCTTTAGTAGTTCTTTCTTTAAAGACCCAGTGACATCTCTGTAAATCAAGCAAATCAATTTTCCTGAAACCTTCACCATAAGGTAAATTAGCTGGGAGCTATCAATGTTGCTAAATGCATCTGTTCACATTTACATTAACAATATGAACAATTAATAAATGTGTTTAAATGTAATTTTATTTAGGTAAAAAGTGGACCCCATAACATAACGCACCACTGTTTAGATTCATGGGGAATTGGTATTGGTATTGGTACTCGTTGTTGCAGGCCTTGCCACTCACATTGTGTTATCTCTTAATGACATTGCAGTCCCAGGCAACAGCTGTTATACAGTACAGTAGGTCTCCTTTCATTCTGCTCCTTCCCAAGTGCATCACACACGATGTGCTATCAGCACCTGACATGCTTCCTCCCAACCTTCCTACCTTTCTACCTTATGCTTTCTAACACTTTCTCAAAATTAGACATTCTACCTACCATGCATTTGACCCCAACAATACCACCTCTTCCCTTTGCCATATTGGACCTTAACCCCATCACCTAATTTCTCTTTTACATCCCTTCCTCAATGTCAGTCAGCCTACCCACCAGGCCTCTGGTGCAAGCAATATCTTCTCCTCTTCCTTTTCCTGCTGCTTCCTTCCCTTTACCCTTTAAAAACAGTCGACTGATCTCCCACGAACTTCAGACATTTGCTTTTCTTCATAGGCTCCTTGCCTGGCTCCAGCTCTGCCCACCCTATCCTTCCTCACACTAATACTCGCTTTAGGGACCTACCCTGAACATACAGTAGAAAAGCAATCTATGGAGATATGAGGTGTCAGTGATGAAAAATATGACTCAGTCTAAATGTACTCAAAATAACTTGAGTTTTTATTTACCGCATTTAACTTACTCAGAAGCTGTGCTAGAGTGAGTCATAGATCTCAAACTATAATAAGATGAAGTGCATTTCAAGATGCTGTAGACAAATAATATTTGGGTGACACTTATTTAATAAATTATTTAAAAAAATATTCCTGTAGATTGTTACATAAATTACACTTATACAGTATGTTTGTTTATACATTTTTGCGCTTTGTTTTCAACCAGCTCAAAGAAATAGAAAAATCCTGTCCTAAGCTCAAAAAGATAATGGTCCTATCTGTGTGGAATTTGTGTTTCCCGATGTTCACACATGGGTTGTCTCTGGGTGTGCTGGTTTCCTCACATAGTCCAAAACACACAGGCAGGTAAAACTGGCCTTAGGGGTGAGAGTATGTGTGTCTGTGTTTGTATGTGAATGTCTGCCCTCTGACTGACGGGTGTCCAGTCAAGGATGTAATCTAACTTACACCCATTGCTTGCTGAGACAGACCCTAGCTGTCCTGAAACCCTGAATTGGCTGAAGCAGTTACAAAATGAGTGGATGGAGGTTTTATATTGATTACCACTGACGTATAACAGTGAGGATGTCTCCCTCAAGGGCACAAATTGGTGAATATTAAGAATTGTTGTTTATTTGATTTGAATTAAATAAAAACCCATGACAAAACAACTCATCCACCAGTGTTTTATTATAAGCATTTTATTTGCTAAATCACTATTTATTCACTTCATTATGTATATGTATTATAAGTATCATATACTGTATGTAGCTTATACATTCATTGTTGTTGCATACAGTATTTGTCTTGTAATTACAAAACAATGAGAGTTTAAAGCAATGGAAATCTGCATTTTATCATTCCTATTTTATTAAATAATGTTGCCAAATTTCACACAGTTAACATTCAGTAATAGTATTGAGCAAACTATCAAAATAGAATATTAATATATTTATTCCTAGGTTAGCAAAATTAAAATGCATGCAGGTTTCCCTTTAGCATATATTCTGTATCTATGACCTATAACAAAATAATACAGTTTGAAGAAAACTGTGCAATTAAAGTGAACACACAATTACAAAAAGTAGCTCCCTAGCCAGAATTAGATGTTCAGCTGATAATTTAAAATACCTCCAAAAACATGTCTTGCAACAGGCTTTGCAGTTTGTAAGGCTGAATCCATGTAAAAAAGGGGCTAACAAGATTTGGATACAGTACTTTACAGATAGTCTACAGGTACTGTAGCTGTTCATACATTAGTGCCAATAACCCAGTCAGTGTTTGTGGCTTGATTTCTGTCTCTCTATTCCAATGACTTACACTTTCTGTCATTTTAAACTCTGATTAACAAAGAACATTTGCTAAAAACAACTGCAAGTTGTATAAACTCACAAATATTTATGTTTTTATATCTGGATTCTGGATTATATGCAGGTAGAGTATTTCAATTACTCTGCAGGAAAGTTGTCACCGATGTATTTGCAGTGCATATTACCCATGTCCATGAACAGAAAACACAGAAATGAACTAGACATTGTCTGAATTTATTTCTAAACATCTCTAGTAGCAGGTTTTTTTAGGCTAGACTACAAGCAAAAAACAGTTGCCCGGTTATATTTCAATAATTATAACTAGTAAATGACAAAAAAATTTAGATAACTGTTCTATAAAAAACTGAAAAGAGTATTTCTACATTGTATTGCATGTTGAAAAGATAAGATATTCAGTAAAAAAAAACATACTAAAAGTAACTTGATATCTGCATTGGTGACCAGTTCACCACTATCACACAAAAGTTTCATAATAGTTTTGCACATTAATACGAATAATTAAAAGGGAATAACAAAATAACATTGAGTTCAAAAATACTTTATTACTCTATTACTCTATAATTAGTTTAAAATTATTAACATCTTAATGTCAAAAATATAATATTTCAAAACAGCAGCACAATGTATGCCTTTGCCTAGACAATTTTTCAAATATTTTTCAAAGATTATTAAAGGGAATTGAAAATTATATTTCTACTTACCAATATTTATCTTAAAATGTAAAGGTAGTGCATATTATAATTATACAAAATCATTTTTCTTAGGTTCTCATTGTGATAAATAATTAAGCTTAATAGAGCTTCTGAGTTCAAATGCAGCTGGTATTTTCATTTCTCTGAGTACATATATTCTAACATATAGTAATGTCTTTAAAGCACAACAAAATCTTTGTACTTAAATAGAATATCCACTATGTAGTTTGTCGTTATCCTTTTATTAACATACTCTAATTTTTCAGCAAATTTTTTAATGCTTTCAGATTTTGTTTTTCTGTAATGAATCTAAAACTTACTCAAACATCTGTGTATGTATGCACTCTTTATGAAACATGTCTGTACTTTCATGGTTTCTTCCATATGACCTTTCATTAAGGGTGAAAACTCTAATATAGGTGATTTAATTAGTAGAGTACCACAGAGATCTGTATTAGGATCACTGCTCCTCCTAATTTATATCTGTAATCCAGATTCTGGCATAACTAGCAAACTAAGCAAGCTCACAGAATATACCCAATTTAGGATAAGCAAACACTTTGTAGAAGCTACACAGGAAATTCAAGTGCAGAGCATTAGATACAGGTAGCAAAAGGAACATATAAATTAATATAGGAAATGATTAGTTTCAAGAAGCTGTCTGTGTTTAAAGCTTAGGTTTCTTTCATATAATTATTTTGAAATGATGTTTGTCTTGTAGCTAATGTGAAATAACAAAAAACAATACTTAGAGAATGTCCAGATATAAAGTTAAAATAGTTTAATTTAAATCTGGGATTTTTATGTTATAATTTCATGATTCACTAATGTAACATCAGATACAAATATTGTCATATATACTGTGGTATTGTGTGGTAATATTTACTGTGGTAAATATTTTTGTATACTTGCACCAATTTAATATTTTCTCACCATTATGAAAGATATTGTCCTCCAGAAAAAAAGTGACCTTTTACATACAAAGAACTGAATCTATTTAGTTTTCAACAGAGAAGACTACAAGGAACATGATTCAAGTATTCAAAATTATCAAGGGTACTGACAAAGTCAATATATTGCACTTCTTAAAAGCCTAAGCTAAAACATGTATCAGAGGACACAAGTGGAAACAAAACAAAAGTGAATTTAAGACTGAGAACAAAAGGCACTTTTTACACAAGGTAGGAGACTGGAAGATACTACCTAGCTATTAAAATGTAGCTTCTTTCAGTAAGTAGCGTGATGAGATCCTTTGTATCACTTAGCTACTGTACTAGCAACCAAATAAGCTAGATGGGAAAAAATTGAATCTAATTTGTAATCTTTCTTATGTTCTAAGTACATTCTTCTTATGCACTGCCTCTTTATTCATCATTTTTCTCCTCCCCTTCCTCATTCCCTCCTTCTAGTTTATCCACTGACTCCATCAGACTTTTCTTTTCTTCTTCCTCCATTCCTCTATTGTCATCGTGAGGTGTTCCTGGCTCTTCTTCTTGTTTTGCTTCCTCCCCTTCTGCTGTGTTTGCCTCTGGCTGTTCCTCTGGTTCATCTGCTTTCTGGTTTTCTTCCACCTCTTCTTCATTTTGTGATTCTTCTTTACTAAGTTCTTCCTTGGTTTGGGGTTCATCGTTCTCTTCTTCCTCATCTTCCCCATTCTCAGCTGGCGTCACCTCAGTTTCTGTATCATTTTCTTCCTCTTTTCTGGTCTCCTCCTCCTCCTTGTCATCTTCTCCATGAGAAGGCTCCTCTGTTACTTCTTGTGATTCCTCTGATTCCGTGCTGATCTCTTCATTTGCAGGATCAGTATTGTTGTTGGTTTGTTCAGTGGTTGAATCTTCTATTAGATTTTCAGCTGCATCTTCTCCACTATTAGATAAGTCTTCTGTAGATTCCACCTTAGGAGAGTCTTCTTCATTCACTGCTTCTGCCTGCTCGTATAAGAAAAAAAAATTACATCTGTTTTTAATTTTGCTTTTATTTTCACAGATTTCTGAAGTTTTGCTGTACTTTAAACTATTTTGGCCTGCATGTTTCTTAATGGTTCTGAGAAGTAAACAATGTCTCACCACTCAGAAATAACTCAGAAGTAAACAATCAACATTTTCATTTATAATTAAGGTCAAGAAAATATTTTCTTAGTACATTAATATTTGTTGTCACCTCCTTCATTGTTATTTACAGTAAAATATATTATTTATTTGTGTGTACAGTAAAGTACAAGAAAGTACAGTAAAAGAAAACTAATGTATGAGAGTAGTACAATGCATTTTTTGGTATTTCACATTTGATATCAAATAAAAAGTAACAAATATAAAAAATATAATTCAGGTGGGTAGCTGCGTCTGCATGCGTAGGCTGCAAAGGAACAAGTAATAGGTTTATTCCATGCTGAAAAAAAGAAAAAAGAGAACACAACGTTTCGGCCGTGGAGCCTTCTTCAGGTGTCACAACTGAAGATGGCTCCATGGCCGAAACGTTGTGTTCTCTTTCTTCTTTTTTTCAGCATGGAATAAACCTATTACTTGTTCCATAAAAAATATAGTTTTGAAAACTGTATTAAATCCAGGAAAATGTATTCAAATAACATAGAATAATTAAAAATTGCACTTTTAACATTTACTAAGAGTAGGAAATGGGAAATCCTTCTTCAACTCAACCATTATTCAAACCCTTATTTAAAATCTGTTTTCAAACATACTGTAAATCACATATTCTAAAGTTGGTATGTCTCCCATACAAAGTATAACCAGCCTGTCAAAGAAAGCAATGGAATTCTTTATCAGTAATAACAAATTGAGAACACTGGCCTACAAAATAATGAAAGAAGAGTACTTGACAGTCTATAATTAAGCATTTGCTGTGAAAAATGATAAGACAAGTGGATATATTTGTAAATGGTTTTGTTTCTTTAGGTTCAAATTCAGAGAAAAGAGGATGTTGAGCTGCAATAACTTAAAAGACCTGCAAAGCATATTTAAATTAGCAAATAATCTATAATCATACATTTTGATGATAATCAGTTTCAATGAAACTTACTAGTGTTTTAGATGTAATACTTGGTCTTACTTATTTTGTAAGAGAAATGTGATAAGATAGTTAACATTATACAGTATATACTAACAGCTGTGATTGTCAACTTAACTAAAGTCCTATTTACACCAGCATACACAACGTGAAAGCTCAGTGCTTCTGATTCAATAAATCATTTTCACAACACAGGCTGACAGGAGGTAAACATAAAACATTTTTGAATCAAAAACCAAGGCCAGAGAATAACAATGTACCAAAGGAAATAATTTTCATTGCACAGTATAAGCATTCATGCAAACAACAAAATAAGTCCTTTTTTAATTAAAATTCTTACTTTAGCTTGATAGAAACACTTGGCAGTAGTTACATGTCAAAGGAACTACAGAATTATATTAGTGAGTCATCAAACAAAATAATTGTTGAAGTGCATTTCAGGGGTGAGACTGTAAACAGACTGCTTTTATACATCAGGTTTAGTTACAGACTGGACCTTTGTCATATGTATTTTGTTAAAAGATAAAGAATAGCACATACTCATCTAGAAGCAAAAAAGGTGAAACGTTATCTTATTTATTGGGCTCACAATTTAACATTTCTTATGATCCCTGGAAAATTATACATTCTGGAACAATTTGTCAGCCCATACTGATGCAGAATAAGAGTGCATTCATACAGGAAGCAGGTTCTATGAGTTTACATTGAAAGGCAATGGGAATAATGGGGTAAACATCTTTCAACTTTGTTGCAGAACTTCAACAATCAATTTCAATTTCTTCAATGTCAATTGTAGTGATAGCCTTATGTGTAAGAACATCTTTTTGACGATGATGCAACACAATGTTCATTATGAAACAGTAAATTTCTTCAGATAGACAATTGGCAATAAAAGAAATTACCAACACCACCTGCTCCTCATCTGTGTGAATGAGTCTTTATAATTTAATAGGCATTTCAATAGGGTGAAGAACTTATTCATATCACCATTTAGCACATTAGTACTATTGAAGGAAAATTGACATTTTAATTATAAATATGCAGATTACTGCAACTATGTAAATTTGAGTGTAGTACTTAAAACATATTATTTATTCACATATTTATTATACTGAACTGATTTGGAATGTACATACTGTAACATACTGTACTGGGAGCTCGACAGTATCTTACAGGAGACTTGGCATTGACTAGTGCAGCAGCCTAGTGCAGTCTGTTATTGACGTCACAGCAAGCTCACAAACCCCTGAGAGGTCCCAGGTGTCATTGTTGCACCGCATGTTGAGAAGAACCCCTACTAACTCATAACTACCCACCCCCAGTGGGGCTTGGACAAACATGTTCCATCATTTAAGGAATCCTGGTCACATTTGGCTAATGACTTAAGATGCAGAATATTACTGCATATCTGTTTCAACAGCACAGATAAATCAATTAAAAACACAGCAGCTGCACTCTGTAGATTAAACCAGCAAATCAGGGCTTAAGAATTCAAATAGCATTCTTAGCACCTACACTGTTTGAGACACTCTTGTATATTTAGAGATCTTTCAGAACAGTAATTCTGTTACAGTAATCAGTAATTTTGTATTTTTTTTACAAAGGTCAATAGGGATATTAAAAATAGGGAACACAAAACTTTTGAGAATATAAGTACGCCACATACTGTAGTTTCAGTATCGCAATGCATTTAAAATAAAACAGAATAAAAATACTAAAGAATGAAAATGAAAAATATTCATGACTGAAAGTCATTTCTGAATACTTCTACAGGAGTTCAGACTAATGTCTCTTACAAATTTGGTTTCAGGTTTATTTTTAAAGTCCACTGTTTTGCAGTTGTTAACTACAGACATTCACAGTGTGTGCTTCATTGTAGCATACTTTAATTAGACGCAGATAATTATAATTTACCAGCAGGAAGTGTACAGTTTGCACTCATTTGCCAAAAGACAGTTGAGCATCCCTGAGACATTTTTATGATAGTTATCGAAAGATCTTTAAATCTGTTTTGCAGATTTCTTGTCCCACAAGAAAACACAAGTGTTTTGACGCTCTGGAGAACCTAAATTGAGTAATAGGCCTAATGTATGGAAACATATTAGTTTTTTTTTCCTTGTGAAGTGTACAGTATGTCATCATAAATGCTAGCTAACAATTACATATAATGTTCCAATTCAAATTATATACTGTAAGAGAATGAATAACACTGTTCAAAAAATATGTGAAATGACTAAATACATTTTTCCCCACAAAATGTTAGTGATATTTTATGACTGACTTTAAATACTTAGATGTTTTGTGGTTTTTATGCTAGATCAAAAGTAAAACAGACCTCTTTTTAAGTAATACTGTACTGTATTATTAGCAAATACAGCAATCACAATTTCTCCATTCCATGGAGACATACCATAATTACACTTATACTTGTTTCATGTTCTGGAGCATTGGGTCTGTCAAGCTATAGTCTTTATCCACTTATATTTCTTTATGAAAGAAAACCAAAGCACTTCAGATAGATACTTTGAGGGTACATGTACATGTCTTACTTTACGATCGAGCAATCAAAAGGTTCTACATAGTACTTTAATTTATACATGTGTACCCTGGAAGACTGTTCTGTTTCTAGATAATTATTACCATCACAGAAAATAAGGCAAAATACATGAATCAATTAAAAATTCAGCAAATGCTGTCAGTTAATTAAAGAAAATTACCTGTGAGACTTGCTTTTATGAACATAAAACTCCAGAACAATTGTATGACAAGTTTATGTCTCCAGACAAATACTCATCAATTATTTGTCTTTAACTTAAAAATGAATGACCTCCTGTATACATTTCAAATCAGTGCTTACCTCTTTATTTCTTTGTTCATGCAGTGCTACTTATGTGAATTATGTATTCATACCAGTCACAGTTTCATAGGGAAGGTGGAAGAAAGGACAATTTTCACTTTGAAAACTATATAAACTATATAACTAAACTATATTAAGAGTGAAAATGGGAGACATTGCTAAATGGCAGCACCAGTCTACCTTCTATTTATAAATTTCAGACGGCCTCCACTTCCCCTACATGTGGTGCTAAAATGGCTTTTTATTGGATGAATCACATTTTTAATTTTTTTTCAGGCTTCAGTCTGCCTCAATTAGAACGTACCTTCCACATGTCCACAACTGAGTTACTGAGAGGATGAAAGATGCCAGTTTTGGCGATTTCTATGTTTGTTAGAGGTTATAATTAATACTGAGATTTATACATTTAGACACATAGGTGAAAAGAAAGAGCCAGAGTTCTGGATTTACAGTATTTCAATAGAAAAATCTTCAATTTTATTCTAGTTGCTAAATGTTTAAATCTAGAAAATTACTTTATTTTGAGTATGATCAAGACAGCTGTGTTGTCATTACTAGGGGAACAGAAACTTGTGTTGTACTGTAGATTGACTGCTAAAAATTCATTTAGATTTTTATTTTCAGTGTAAGTTCATTATTCGCACAGATAAAGAGCATCTTCAGTGATTTTTAAAACCAAAACCATGCTTTGCAACAACATGTTAAGTTAAAAGATTATGTGAATGCTGAAGTAAAAATGAAAATACTGTATCAAAATCGCCAATACTGGGTCAAAATGAAGACATACTCAATGAATGGTCATGGATACAGACAATGGACAATAATCAGTAAGGAGAAATAGGGTTATTCTAAGATGGCTCATTGATATACAGTAGCATCTTTTCTGGGTTGACAAGTGTTCAGTTCCAAAAGCTACAATGAAACAAAAAGTTCTGCAAAGGTGAAAGTCGGGAGCTCACAAAGGTAGCTGAGTATTATGATGAGATGCTGGTCACAGACATTTAAGAGTCTATTGTGTTTACAGGAATGTCTGAAATGATTTGGAACAACTAGATTTCTACCATTTCAACCAAAGCGCTGGGAGAACTAAAAAACAAAATAAAAAAACAGTCCACTCTTTCTCTTGGAGGGCTGTTGAGACTACTGATACTAGCTGTAATAATCATTGTTTGCTATGTCAATGAAGTGGGAAAATACAAGGCACAGTATTTTTAAATTTTGGACAATCCAGTTCTTTAGACTACTCGCTGATACACAAACCTGGATAGCTGGCAATTAAGTGAGCTACTAAATTCAATCATCTTTATAGCAATGAACTATACATTTCTGGAGGAAGCAATACATTGCTTAACACGGGGGTATGCATATTCCTTTAAATCAGACTGTAATAAAATCAGATAGAAGATTTCTTCTATTTATATATACTGTATGGTGGCAAAAGTTTTAGTTTTACTGTATTACTGTACTTCAAATCTTACAGTCTTGACCAAACACCATGTACTAACTGTATAAGATGATGTGCTTAATTGTGCAACATCAGAGCCATTCAGCATCATCTAGTATAGATGTTTCCTGTGCATTAAGAGGCTAAAGTTTAAAAAGTATTAAAGAACATAATTAAAAACCTGGCAGTTCTCTCACACAAGAAACTTTCCTGGAAACAAGCCCTTGCTGATATAATCAGGTCATTGACCATTTTGCAATAGAGATGGAGATGACAACAGAGGTGGAAAAGGAGTGAAGTGCAGATTGTATTTAATTTTAAATAGTGTGCAATTTATTGATTTTATTTTCTTAAGTTTTAAAACATTGGTGTAACCAATTTCAATACATTTCACTATCCATTTTGCAAATAGAATTTGAATGTTGTTGTTTATTTCTGTACAGTTCAAACTTGGATGTGATCTACTTTGTAAAAGATTAAAACGTGTATGAGGGTATATTTTTTTCTCAAAGATAGTTAAATAGAAAACAAGAGAGAACACAATGGTACTATTTAATTATATTTCAATGTTATCTAAAAAGCAAGAGAGACAGAAGATGGATAGTCAAATAGAGAGATGGAGGAGGGATAAATGGAAAGAGTAGGTCATACACACCCACAAGGACCCACCAAGTCCTGTCAAGCCTTGTCTACACCTGTGAAGTACTGTTAAGTACTGTGATGCCCTTTTCATTCCAGTGGACTGGAAGGAAAGTCCAGTGAAGTAGACATCTCTACAGTACATCTCTCAGGGAAAAAAACAGAAAAAATAACACCTCAGAGAAAAGGAAATGCAGGGGAGAGTGATCAGATATCTATAGCTTTCTCCCAAACTAGTAAAGCTGTAATATCATCAAACTTCTGAACTGTTGAATATCATTTATGTAGTTATACATGCCAACAATAGACAAGGGAAAAAATGTTATGGATTCTTCAGAAAACAAGCCATTGATAAGGCTCTGCTTCAATGCATTAATTCCTCCCTCTGCTTTTTTGTAATTTTGTCTCCCCTACCTCAGAGTTTTCTTCCTTGTTCCACCCATTAAAATTTTTACCTGAATAATTAATTTTGGGCTGTTTTTATTAAGTTTGTGGTGATTTGTATCTGTGTAAAATAAACTTTACTAGATGAGATGCTTTTATGTTTTCAGTGAAAATTCTAAGTGGTTATAATAATAGATAATAATAAAAGCTCTATTGGGGGTATAAAAGTAAATGGTAGATGCTCATAATATAAATACACTGTAATACCTGTATGTGTTTACTATGTCTAAGACGTTTATAGAGTAGCATACTATAGACAATGTGAACCGTTCAATTCCTTCTGACATGTTTTTCTAAAGCTGTTGTTTTTCAAAATAATTAGTGCAAGAAGTAACATCAAGTATAACACAAAATTGATGTGTTTAAAAATAAATGAAATCACAAGGAAATACAGGTGATGAATTTCTCATTTTGGTTTAACTACTTAAATCTACAGTAAAACTAACTTTTAACTATAACTGTTCATATTTTTATCACTGTATTTTGTATTATTCTACATTATAGACTATTTGATTAGTATAAATAAAAGCTGTTACATCTGAAAGCAATCGTGAGCTTGAACACACACACACCACTTTATGGTGATAAGTGATTTAGTTTTACTACAGTGAACAAGTTGACTTGTTACGTGTTACAATATTATTCACCTTTAAAATACCCAACTTAAATTTCGTTAAATTACTATGCTTGTGTGTGCATTTTGATGTACTCACCATAAATATATATATTTTTTAATTATGTTACTTAAGGTTATTAAAGATAAAGTGCGATCCAAATGTATTGGGACAGTCTAAACCATCATTTTCACTCAATTTCTCATAAAAATGTTCCCCTACACAAAAAAAACTGCCAGCGAAATCACTCATGATCTCCAAGTGATGTTTTCAAAATCCACTGTTTACAGCAGTAGAATTACAATATCTTAATTCCAAAATGTAATCCTCTAATAAGCGCCATGAATGAAAAATCCAAATAAGGAGTTGCTCTAAGGTATAACTACAGTATGGAGAGTTGTAACAAAGTTTTATGGACAGAAGAGAACAATATACACCTTTATCAAGAGAAAAGGCACACAGCTTAAAGTGTGGAGAAAGAAGAGAACTGCAAAAGCTCCAAAGAAAACCATGTCACATGTGAAATATGGTGGAGGTAATGTCACATATACTGTAGCTGGATCTGGAGCTCCCTTTATTGATAATGTATTTAAGAGTAGAATGAATTCTAACATTTATAGAAACACTTTGGCTGCTTATGTAGAAGAAAATGTTTCTGTTCTTTTTGTGTGGTACAGTACTTCACCATGAGGCATGCAGTAACAAGAAGCCAAAACATGTGGCAAATACAATGAATGCAATGATCAAGACACTCTCCAGAAGAAAATAATGGAAACATTTAAAATTATCAAATCAATCTTTAGATTTAAATATAATTGAGAATGCAGTTTACATGCTGAAGAAAAAAAATAATTCAGAGCACTGCAAGAATAGTCAAGATCTTAAAATGGCTTCTTGGGAAAGCATCTCAAATAGCTACACAAAGAGTTTGGGGAGCTCAATGGGAGCTTAATCAGTTATTGCCTCAAAGGAATATGTAACCAAATACAAACCTTAACACTCTAAATTTTGCTTAAAATCAATGTGTCCCAAAATGTATGCTGGCTTGAACTTACAGGGTTGAACATGATGTTTTTTATTCTGATTTTATCACATTTATGGATGAATCAACCCCAATTAAATTGATTAAATCGCATTATATATATCTTTCAGATTAATCTCAATATCATAAATAAGAATTGCTCGAACTTGCTTACTGTCTCAATACTTGGAGGGCACTGAATTTATTTATTTTTGTTTATCAATTTGGTCATTCATAATGTAAACATTTTATTATGAAACAAGTAAATGTTTATTCTATGCTGAAATGAAAGATGTTTTGGCTGTGAAGTTTTATTCAGATTAAACCTTTACTGTATGTATTCTTTTACTTTTCTAAAAGCAGTATTACTATTTTAAAACATTCATTCTATCTTTATTATTTTTATTAAAATGTTTTCATTTTCACGTTAGCTCACAAAAAGTCACAAGACCTTTAAGTTACAAAGCTCAGTTATTAATAAAGGTATATTTATTTACCATTAAATGTTACTCTTTTGTTAACTGGGTAAGAAAATCAGGACCATTGCTGCTGGTCAGTTTTAATCACAGTGCTTGTCTAAGCCTGACAAGTCTGAAGAAAAAGAAACTAAAAACAGAATAATTTAAATATGTGTCAGGTGAATGTTCTGTATTAAGTCACTGTAATGATGCTACACTGTCCTGAGGAGTGCACCAGTCGCAGAAAAGCTACTGCAAAACTGAAAGTACTGCACTGAGAGTCGAGGCAAGGTGGAAATCAGTCCATAACAAAAGGTAAATCCAGGAGATGTAGTCAAAAGAGCAAGCAGCCCCAAAGCCAAGTAGACATGGAATGAGAAGAATCGCGGAGCAAGGTTGTGAGTGCAAGCATGGGTCTGTGTACAATGAAGCAAAGCTAGGAAGCAAACTAGAGAATAAGAAAACAACCAAGTGCAGCTAGGAATAAGCAAGAGACACAAGCAAAAAAACCTGACGACTAAAATACCTGATGTTAACAAGGTATTGTAAGTACCTGTTAATTAGGAACAGGTGGTACAGATAAATGCCCATACCATGGGTAGGTATTTTAATCTGCTTGGAGATGCAGCTGGTTGCTGTAGTAACATGGGAGTGTGAGCCTGGGTTTGCATGATTATGATAGTAATACAGTATTGTTACCTACAATATTAAAATCAGCATAGCATTTACAACCTAGAGTTTTTATGCTTCCAAACCTTTGGATAGAGGGTAATATGAATTGTACTGTAACTGTCCTTTTTTTCTTTCCAAATTCAAACTGCTTCTTTTTGAAAATGCTCAAGACAAACAACTCTAAATTTGACGTTCCTGGGATAACAGAATTCTACTATGCTTTTGTCTAAACAAAATTAGAAACTTAGCATAATTGTTTTCCAGAAAAGATTTCAAATCTTTTTCAACAAAATTAAAATCAAGTTTACAAATCAGCTATTGCTGCAGTAATGGTCTCAGTCAACAAACCAAAATATATCAAAATACTTCCCAAACTGCATCTGTTTAGCCAATCAACTCTAAACATGGAAAAAACGCGTCCTTTTAATACTGTAGTATGTCTCTTAATTAAGGACGTAGAAATGGTAGCAAGATTATATTGTGCCTGAGAAGATTTTTTTTATGGTGGAGTTAGAATGCTTGAATTTTACTTCTTTTTCGACATATACAGTATTCTTTTACATGATACTTTCATTTTCAATTACTCAAAGGATTAGTAGTAGCTATAAATAGAAAAGGTTAGGCTGTTAGATACTATATAATATTGTATGAATTATTCTGTAATTGAAGTCTAGCAGCAAAAGTACAAAAAATGTATATACCGTTAAAGTATTACCAACTTTTAGCAACAAATATTTCTTTACCATATGCTTTCTCCTGTTTGTATTATGCAATATAATGTATATATGATATTCAATAAGAAATATTTGAAGGAATATAAGACTTTGTAATTAATAAAGCCAACCTGCTCAAGGGGTAACTCTGTTTTTAAACCATCATCTTCAAGCTCTAAATCTTCTCTGTTGTCTCCCCAAGTCTTCAGCTCTCCATCTTCTGCACAGGACAACAAAGAAAAACATATTACATATAACAGAGTAATACTGACACTGTGTGGTGGACATGTGGAAGACTGCCAAAAGCCTAATAAAGAAATGCACTTAAAACACACACAGTTAAAAAGCTTTTGAGGGAATGAGAAGAATATGAACCTAACAAATCCATGAAGTGTTATACAATCTATATACAGAAAGAGAGAGCTGTTAAACAGGTCATTACATTTTATCATATAACATGCAGTTCATTACATATTCACATTAATACTCTAAAGATTGGTTTGTGATCACTGTTTGCTTGCACATATCTTTATGCATACAGTACCTACAGTAAGCATATATGCTTTAGCTGTACTGTACATCCACAGTTGGCTTATTTGATTTCTATAGTAAACGCACAAAGGAAATACTTTACTATTCCCTTAAGTACTTATTATTAAGTTTGTGAATATCAATCAGCATTGCCATTGTGCACTGCCTATGATGGAAAATGTTATATTGTCATAAAACATAGTATGCAACATAGCGGTGTAATGCCTAGCATTGCTGCCTTGGAAAGCTGGAACCCTGGGTTCAATTCCAGACCTGGGGTGCTATCTGTTTGGAGGCTGTATGTTCTCCCCGTGTTTGCATGGGCTCTATGGATGGGTGCATTGTCATCCTGGCAGACATGCCATCAGTCAGGATAGAACTGCTGTAAAATGGGGTGAAACGATCACTCAGTACCATTAAGTAGGACCTGGCATTGACCTTGCCTTCTAAGAAAATGGTTGCAAAACATGCCAGGAAACGATGCCCTACATCATTACAGAACATTACCAGAACCTTTCTGTCATGATCGTCATCGCTCCTCTAGAGGGCGCTCTGAATCTTTTGTGTTTTTCATTATCACGTTCACCTGCCCCCTGTTCCGTCCTTTATTTAAACCCGGTGCTCTGGAAGTTCGGGGCTCTGCATTGGAAGATTGACGCCCGGTGACCCGCCTAGCTTCAAGTCACCCAAGTCCGTGGCTTGAAGGCATAGGCTTCCGATCGGCGACCTCACCAAGCTCAGTCTGGGGCTCGGAGCGCCTTGCCTCGTCACTCCATTTTTAACCTCTGTCTTCCTGTTCAGGTTTCCCCTTCCCAAGGATTTTAATCGTCTTAATCGTCCTTGTCTTGGATGGACCTCCCAGCTTTGGATTATAGACTGCGCCCCAGTTTCCCTTTTGGACTTCCTTGGACTTGTTTGTCAGCGTTCCCCCCCTTGCACCTGGATTTCCTGTTGGCACCACCCTCTGTTCACCATCCCTTCCATTCCTCTCCTAACCGTGTTTTCCCATAGCCCCCTTTCCAGTCACTTCTGGATTATACCGTCTGCACAGGGTCCTAAACTGCATTGTAACACTTTCACTGTTGGACGCAAGCACTTAGGACTATAAAGTTCTATTTGGTTGGCTTTGCACATGCACTCATACATTTGTCATGTTAAAGAATGTTTTTCTGATCATATTACATTTCTCCATAGCTCAGTAGTTCATTCCCTGTGCACCCTTTTCACCATCAGACTCACAAATGTGCGTAGGTAGGTGTGATAAACAGTTTGTGCACTGCAATCACAATATGCTATTCCTCTCTGTGGAGTTCTTAGCAGACAGTTTTTGATTAAACGTGATGCTTGTGCCCGAGGTTGAAATTTGCAGTCAATTTATCTGCAGTTGTCTTGCACTGTGAATTAATATCGGGATAAATACTAGAGTATGTTCTTCTACCCACTGTTGCCCTTTGCTAATAATGTCTCTTCCTTAGAGTTCCATGCTGACATCACTTTATTAACCATTGCTCATGAAACATCAGCAAGTTGAGCTTTTTAAAGCCCAGTGAAGTGCCTTCCAAACTCGTGCCAACAATCACCCCTCTCTCAGTCACTGAGGTCTCCTCTTGCAGCCATAGTAATTATAGGTAACTAGACCTGTCCAGCATCTTTTATACATGGCCCTTAGCATGCTTTGATGTTATTTGCTTGATTTTTGCATGAGCCATTGTTTGGAAGCATTTGCTTTCAATACACTTGGTGTCCTTCATTTAGCAAGGAGTTTCCAATTCTTGTCCATTTCCTGTATATAAGAAGTATTTCATAAAAAGCAATTCTAAATCAGGTATAACGAAGTGGGTAATGAAGAAAATGTAGCATTTTATGCAGAAGAAACTTCATTGGCCTTCTAATTGGTTCCTCCAGTAATGACACTCGATCGTGGATAGGTTAAGCTATGAGTCCAGGTCATGCCACTAGCTGACTGTGACTGGGATTTTTCAAGTGTTGCAGGTATATAATTGACTGAGTGCTGCTGAATGCAGGGTGGGATTAGTCATGCAGTTCGCTCATTCAAAGTGACAATTCTGGCCTCTCGAGTGCCTGTAGCTTGTGGTCAGGTCTGTATGGCCTCTCCTCCCATTGGCACTGAGCCTTTAGGACTAAGGGGTGTTGTCTGTGATGTGTTAACCGATAAATGGCTCATAGAGGAGTCTGCCTACTGTATACTTCATCATTCTTTCCTGTTTTGGGGTGCATTGTTTGTAGTGTAAAAACACATAATTGGCAATTCCAGCATCCTTGTTTTTGCATGAGGGGTTAAACAAAAATATATGTTGACAGTAAATGTGTAACAAAATATTTTAAAAGACTTCAGCAACACAAAAATGTAAATACACTCACAGTGTTTCCTCAACTTAAGTCATTGTTTAAAATAATGAAAATCATCAATACAAAGCCCCTTTTAAACAACACATTTTCATTGTGGTCTGAAAACTGTATGTACAGCAGTATGTCATGGTCCATACTATTTGTCCAGATTGAGCCAGAAGAAGACACATTTTATCATATTCCCTGAAACTAAACTTTAATTTCACGCATTTAGTTTGAACCCATTATGGTAAGTGCAGTTTCATCAGCTGCTAAAATAAGAAAGGAAAATGCAACCTCCATCTCACAGTTTAAATGATACTAAAGATTTCAAGCAATAGCCCTGTTCAAAACCTTTTTAATGTTGACAGTCTTCTTAAATATTTCCTACACTTAAATAAAAAGGTTACAAATAAAATAAACAGTTAATATACATTCTATGACAAGACAGGCTTTAGCAATGTCAGTATTTTAGTTTTATCATCAAAATCCTATTGTATGCTCTGATAAACAAGAAAATTACATTAATGCTTTAAATAGTTAATGAGTTATAAATTCAAATAACAAGTGAGAAATCAATACATTTTAAATAATTAACCAGAGGAATTAATGTGTCTCACATAAGTTCTCTTTCCTTCAATATTAACTATAAAAAAATTATTGCAGCACAGATTATAACATTTTACCAAGGCATTTAATGCATTTCAAATGCAAAACTGATTGAAGTTTAGCAGCAGAGATGAAAAACCATGGCAATAATGGCCTTCTTTGAATATTTTATGGAAATCGGTTACATTTATTAACTGTAGTCCAAAGCACTGTGTGTAAGCAAGAAAGTTAATGCGACTATAAACATTTTTAATGTGATTTACCACAGAGCCTGCCTCATAAAAATGCTAAATCAAATTAAACACAAAATTTAAAAATCTTTAGCTCATTAAATCCAACAGATTACTCTAGGCATTGAAGATGACTGGGTACTTTGTGCCTGCTTCTCTAAAACACAATTTTCAAAGACACTGATGTCTGTGTTGTCATAGAATGTCCCATTTACATTGCAAAGTCATTATCTGTTCAGTAGAAATGCAATATCTTTTATATGTCAGTTGCCCATGAAAATCACTGGAGATGTACACATGCTTGGTATTAAACATGCTGGTCTGGCATCAGACATTACGCTTTTAATATTTTGAGACTTTTACTTCAGACTTCAGAAATAATATTTTATCCTGGTAGTTTACTGGATGTCTTTTCTTTAAAGTGTCAAAAGACATCACCATCTGGTTTGAAAAATTAACAGCTCCAGACGCATTTGTTTCCACATTCTACTAAATGTCATCTGCTATGTCAGTTTTGTCTGGACTATAGTTTTCATTTTTCTAACTGTGAAACCATAACACAATAACTTTCTTTTTTACAGTTGTTGTGTAAAATAAATGGAATAGATATTTTCTATTCAGCATCAGTTCTCTATTTATAAAATCATCTAAATTATTTTAATTCTGTCATTATTTTTTTATATTTAAATAGAAATTGGTGCATTAAATACAACAACCAAAGAGCTACTTCATGCTTTCCATTGCTTATTAACTTCATACTTTCCAATGGTGAAAAACACTAAAGCAGACTTTAGTACTAATTCATACAGGATATATAAATGTGTTCCCAGTGTTTACAGATTTCACGGCTCAATTTATTGTCATAGACAAAGTTTCATGTAAGATGAATCTTTAAGCTCTCAAACGAGTACCAGAACAAATTCTTTGGTACCACCAAAGATTTCTGAGCTGCATCTGGAGTCAATGTTGAATAGCTTTAAATGTAGGGTTTATATTTAATATACATTTTTTCCTTTACAAACTTCCATTATGCTTTTTACAAAAACTACTGTAATCTGCTACACAGTTCTACTTTTAAAATAATAAACAATTACAATGCCTTGCAAAAGTTTTTGGACGCTTCCTATGGAGTCCATTTTTTTTTAAACTGGACAAAATTAAAAGGTAAACACTTCAATGCCTCTTGATCTCTTAGTAAAAAGAGTGAAATTAATACTTAGAAATGCCAAGGTACTATACCTTTTGTCAAAACAATGATAAATAGCCATATTCCAGTTCAGAAATACATTTAGATAATATTTTGAACCTTAATGGAAATCTCGTGTCACCTATATATTGCTTCAGCTACAACATTATTAAACAATGTCGGCACAAAAGCAAAAATTTGCTCATTCAGACCAGCAGACTGTGACAGAGAGACATATTAATGTTGCATACAATATCAGTTTGATATTGCAGTACTAACTCTTTTCTTGATATCTGTTTATTGTGTTCATTTTACACAGTAAGATGAAGAATTACATTACAATAAGATCTGCATTTTTATATTCCAGCTACTTTCTGTAACTTATATGAAAATATTTTATTGAATCTGATGTCATCTGTTTAAATATAAAATATTGGAAACCCTTTCCATGCCTTACAGTATTACCAACATTCAAATTTAACATGGATCCAAAAAGTCCTTTGGATTTATCAGAAAAATATATATATTTCACCTTAAGAAATACTCTTTACGGATTAGTTGGATTTAATATGAAAAAAAATATCTGAGCTCTGTATCCTTTATTTACTGATATATTTTTTAAAAAACTGTTATTCACATTTTCTATTTGAATTTGTGTTTTTGGGAAAGGTAGAATACAGTACTTCTACTTCTTTTAGGATTTTACTGATTACTTTTGAGTACAGGGATAATTCGGAGAACAGGGAAATTCAGTAAATCATTTGATAACTTAAATTTCAATATAAACTCCACACTGAAGAAAAGGTACGTAATGTGAGATAAATGCTATACTACTGTATGCTGTAGCAATGATAACATTCTATACTTAGTGATTTGTTTGATTGGAAACATATTGAATCAAGTGTTCTAATCAGGTCATTCATACTCTGTAAGTTATTCTGCTAAAGTTTCTTCTGGAAATGCTGCTCTTATTTTTCACATAAGGGTTTGGCACTTTGTGTCACAATGTAAGCATTCAGAAAAATCAGCATACTGAATGTAGAATGGCATTGAAGCCAATGTATTGTAAATCTAAAATGTTGTATGTGTTGAAAGCTTGTTTACATCCCTAATCACACTGATCATTATTTCATTTTAATATCTTAGTGTGCTTTTGTGGCTAATGTGCCTGCTATATAATGCATTTTCTGCATTAGTATAATATAACTGTATATATATATCTTTTTTTTGTGTTGGAAAAGGAAACTTCCATGGACTACTGAAATAATCATTCAAGCACAGATTACAGTATATTAACTTAAATAAAATTTAGTCACACAATAAAATGATTATGTTTCTTATAATGTCACATTTTGCTCAAAGGCCATACACTGCATGGCCAACAATTTCACACAGTAAGAGTGTTTATATATTCCTGTATTGCAATTAATACAATGTAATTAATTAGGTCCTTCGTGTTGATGTGAGTTGACCACAGCAAAAGAGCCCAAAATTCTGATTCCATTAGCACACTTGGATTGAAAGATTGCTGGACTCCAAACTAAAGTGAAGTGCTTGAATTGCCACTTCAGTTTCAAAGCCAACCTTCTCCATAGTCTGGAGCTCTGATGAGGTGACAATGCCACTAGTAATCAGACCCATCACTCCAACAATCTTCTTAATTGTGCTCTGGTCATATAGAGTTTCAGCCTTCAGTGCTCTCATTACCTCACCCTATTCAAGTGCATTAAGAGAGAAAATTGTCATAATTTGCACACATACAGTACAACTAGATATGCTTTTACTATTCACAGAGGAATTTCAAATGTATTCACTGAAGATACAGCTCTTAGAAAGCACCCTTTTAATCCAATAAGCCATCTTCATATGAAAACAAAACACACACTGGGAAATACAGAAACATAGATATAAGAATAAGTGAAACACACATTTTTGTTGCTTTTTTAGAAACCACATCCTCCTATAGGTCTACTAAAAAAGTTCCAATTATCTGTTTGTGTGTGTTTTTGTTTTGCTATTTTACACCACAGGAATCATAATGGAGACATGCTGATTATCAAATTCCCAAAGGCAACATCTTCTTTTATGAGAAGCAAGAGTGTCATTTAATCTTCTCATTTCCTTATAAAACTGGCTTTCACCTTACTGATAGAAAGATTAACTGTTGGGACATTAATCACTGCCTTTCAGTCCCATACCCATACATTAGCAAATAAAAATCTTAACCATTTCAAAGGCATGTATGTGTAAAGTATCTGTAAAAAAATTAGGACTGACTTGAACATACATTAGGATTGCTATTATAAGGTTTTTAATACCACGAAAAATATATAACTTTCAGGGATTTTCACATTTATACCAATTTCTAATACTAAATTTACTCAAACATCTAAAGTAAAATATTGGTAAATATTGTAAATAATGAAACTGATGCGATGATAATTATTTTTTTCACCTAACATTAAAACAAATCCTTGATGAACAAGCCTACCAGTATTATTATATACTGCTTTTGCAATTTACTGTGTCACAAATGAGGTAGAATGTTTGTTCTATTATGTTTCATGATTCAAAGTCCTTTTAAAAAGATTGATGTCTTTAGAGATGCTGAATCTTTGTACACTGTGACACATTTTGTAATGCTATTTTTTTTCCAGCAGCAATTACAAATGAATATTACTGTGCATTAAACAAATACAAAGAACTGTATAATGAATGAACATACAGGAAACAACTCTTTTAATATATTGATTTCTTTTATTTCATTATAAATAAAGCCCTCAAAATTACATATCATTGGTGATTACTGATGGTAGTAGTTATAAATCAGATTATATTTTTTGTTATTGTTATTTATTAGTAGTATTTAAGTAGTAGTACTAGCTATTACTTAATGTAATGTCCATTATTTAGATGTAATATTCCACACCAAACTCTAAGCTATCCAGTACAGTACTATGCAATTAAGAATGCTTAAAAAAAAAAAAAACACTTATTATCAAACTTCACAATGATGTTAACTGAATTATCCTTAGGAAGTAAAATAATGACAGGATTCACTGTAGCACTCTGACATGTTATTTCTGTAATACACTAATTAGATTTTAGAACAATCATTTGATATTTATATAATGACTCCAGTCTTGGGTCTTGCTGCTTGAGGGGATATACTGTACATCACTATTTTATTTTTCTTATTGCTATTTCAGAGTTATTTCCCTACAAATTTAAATAATGTTAAGCCTTCAAGCATATAAATTGCACATGTTAACAATGCAAACCTCTGTAATAATTAAACAAATCCAGAAAACAAAGTACAACAATCCTTAAATGAACACAACTATATATTTGTATGATTGTCCTATTCAAATTCAGTTTTCTTTTCACTTTTCAAATCATTATTTTAATTAAATAGTGAATATGTTACTTATAATTTATGGAAATGTGCATGATGGTTTTGTTTCTTTGTCCTGCCAGTGCTTCATGAAGAACTGTCCAAATTGTGATAGTGAAAACCTTACGGAAGAGCAGCAGTAATGCTCTAAGGATATCTCTTTGTAGTGATGATGCTTAAGTGTCAGGTGAGACAGACACATTTGCATATTTTTCATTCAACATAGTACCCAAAAGTACATGTTTTGCAAAAGCAACAGAGGGAATTGAACACATGGGGAAACTGGCAAGCAACAAAATGTTACTTTGTTGTTGAGAAAGGCCTTACAGAACTGGCAAGGTCAAAGATTCATAATTCTATTCTTTACTAGCTGTCAAAGCATAAAAAAGACCGATTCAAAATGCAGTTAAACAGCACTACCGGTTATTACTTTCTACCACACTGATTTCAGTCACCATTTTTTTCAGTCTATGAAACCAATGTATTTGTTGCATTTCATAAATTATTAATAACATTTCATAACTGATTGTCCAATTTATTTACTTTTTTTAAGTTTTTGGTAAAAGCAAGATTAAACTTTTTTTTCATAAAATACATTATAAAACAAAAATCTATATAATGCAGGATTTATTAAAATGAGATACAAAAGACAACAGCTTGATTTAACACAATTGATGAGTCATTAAAACTCTCGACTCATCTTTCAAAACGTCCAAATCCACAATGTATCCATGAGTAAATCCACCTATATAAATATAGTAGGGAGCAAGATTCTGTTGGGTTTTGCTTAGGATGGACTAACATCTCTTACAGAGGAAGTCCTGTACTCTGAGTTGACTTAATGCTACAGGAAATAGAGTGAGCTCTAGTTCTAAGAGGATTTTGGTTCATCCTAGCAAACTAATGTGCATCCTTGCTCTGGAGTAAGGAATAATACAAATAAGAAAGAAATAAGCTCAGGGCCAGGAAGCTTTTGTCATTGGGTAAAGTATATTAAATACTGTTTTTAAACATATATATATATATTTGAAATTATTATGGAAAACTTTCATTCTTTACATTTACAATTGAAATTCCTTACAGTTTTGTGCATGTACTGTAGATTTCATTATACATGTCCTAACACAGGAAATATGTTTTGGTTATTGTTTGCTCTAAGGTATACTGTACAATTTGCAACCCTGCAAATTGTTACTTAATGACAAATAACAAATGAAAAATATTGATAAAGATTTTTCAGTAAAATTAAAAAATGCCTTTGTGCTTTACTTTTTAAATATGCATACAACAGTTAATGTGTGCAATTAAAAGAAATATTTTGTTACAGTTCATCTGTGTAAAAATGAGCACACTGAAAAAAAGTGTTCTGGCATTGAAATTTATGTAACATGTTCAGCTTTCAATGTGAAGCAACTACTGTGATAAGCACCTACGGTACAGTATGCAATATATATTTATAATGCTTAATTGTACAAAATTTAAACAGCAGTGGTGAAGCACATCAGGTTTCATGAAGGGAGCAATTTACTTTCTTTTGACAGATATTAATTGCATTAAAGATTAGGAGAAGTGTAACAGCTGCAATGGAAAAAAACAGAACTGTAAGTGTCTAGAAAGTCAAGGAATAAAATTAAAAGAAATATTTAAGATAGATGACAGAAAATATTCCCTAAACACACCATTCTGCCTGAGACTTTGATGTTTTTTTCTCAATACAGTATGTTGTAGTGAGAAAATGAAAATGGCAAACCGAAGCTGTTTTTACTGGATTTGATGTGTTATTCGTCTTAGCAGACATTATAGAACTGCTATACGTTTATGTACACTCACTTTCTGGGACCTAGTAAGGCATCATAAGGAAGTCTTCAGTCTGCTCTGAACTGGGGTGGCATCCTCAGAGGCGAAACCAAGCAATGACAAATGTGTCCTGTCTGGATTTTCATACATTTTAAACCTTAATAGATAGCCTGAAAGGAGAACTAATCTGTCTTTTGTGACTGTTGCATCATGTCAGTGTTACTTTCTATTTAGTTTTAATGATGCAACATTTGTTGTAACAGAAAAAAGTTATTTTTATCCTGTTTGTGCACAAAAGGTTTGGTTATCTAGAAGCTAAACATTTTATCAAGAACACTACTAAGGCTAATTATGATATATTTTTCTTATTTAAATTGTTTACATGGTGCAGGGGTTAACTTCACTGCATCTGAGCACTGGGGCTCTGCGTTTAACATTGGACCTGGGGTGCTATTGGCAAAGAGTTTTGTATGGTTTCTCACAGTCCAAAGACATACTGGTAGGTAAATTGGCTTCTGGGAAAACTGTCCTGGTGTGAGCGTGTACATGTCTGTGTCTGTGTGTGCCCTGAGATGGACTGGCGTCCAGGGTATACCCTGCCTACCCTGATGTGCACCCGTTGCTTGCCTCCAGCTCCCCTGACCATGAATAAGATGAATCAGTTAAAAAAAATAATGGTTTGATAAATTCCTTAAATTTTAATAGGTACTTAGGTTTTCCGCCTCAAAGGTCTATAATAAAAAGCTGTAATTTTAATCAAAAGGGCTTTTGTAAATTTAAACAGTTCAAATGAACATTGTCTAATACATCTGAAATCTTAACAAATGTATTTTTTAGCCACATTACTCATTCATAAAATGTGAGTATCAAATGTAATAATCAATAGATTAATCAATAATCTATTGTAATGCAACACGGTATGAAAATCTGAATGTTCAAACCAAACACCTCTAAAGGTAAGAGAGGTTACAGCACCATTTAAAGGTGCATGTTTCTTTGGATAACTACCAACTTTATACAGTTCCCCATGTGAAGTTAATTTTTTTGCCCATTGTTCTCGACAGATTAAGTTGCATGTGATTGACAGTTGTTTTGAAGTTTTTCCACAGATTATCAATATAGGTTTTCCTCTAGTATTTGTTTTTACTTTGCTCCGTCCAATTTATTTAATTCTAACAAGCTTTCCAGTCTATACTGAAGAGAATCTCCACAGCATGATGCTGCTATCACCATGCTTGACTGTAGGGATGGTGTTGATTGGAAGATGAGCTGTGTTGGGTCTGAGCCAAACGTAATACTTGGCATTAAGAACAAAATGTGACAGTGTTGTCTCATCTATCCATATCGCCTTTTCACACATTTTTCCAAAACCACTGAGGTGCTTTGTTGCAAACTCTATGTGGGATATGAGATTAATTACTTTCTAGTAATGTCTTCTTTCTTGCCACTCTAAGTTTTGCGAAGCATTCTAGATATTGTTGACTGATGCACATTTTCACCTATTTCAGCCATTGAACTACTGTATGGAGCTCTTTGAAAATTTTCTTTGGCCTCACACTTCCCTATTTTTCCTTCTTGTCCGGCTCCTTTGTTTAGAGGGACAGCCTGATCCAGGCAGTGTTTGGGAGGAACAATACACCTTCCATATTTCAATGATTGTGCTCAAAGGGATATTTATAGACTTCAGTATTTTTGTGCCCTGCTCTTTATATGTGCTTTTTGGTTATTTCCTTAGATCTTGTGGTCAGACCTTTTCTAGAAATTCACTACTTGACAAAAGAACCCCACCAAGAATGGTGTTTTTATTCCAAAACGATGACAACCACTGTTATTGCACACAGAGGCCACTCAACTGTGTGACTCTGTTATGACTCCAAGTGTCTAGGGGTAAAGTGGTGTAACATTTAGGATAGTTTTTGGATGCAGGTGGGTTCTGGCGAGGGAACTAGGAAGAGTGATAACAAGTGTTGGTGCAAAAGTGATTATTTTAAGGTGAATAAGTGACTGACACGTAATAGGACACAAGAACACACAGTGAAAAAGAACTAGAGTGGTGCCAAAGAAAAGAAAATAAACAAAATGGAACTGGCTAAGAAAGTGAGGGAAGCTGGCCTAACTACAAAAGAAAACCCAAAACACACGGTCTTAAGCGTCTTCAAACACCCTAGCTAACCTTCACTGAATACCCAAAACCATACAAGACAAACGGCACTCACCCGTACTAAACTAGTGTGACTAATACAAAAATCAACTATGTGTGTGGAATGTACCCAACAACCTAAACTAACACTATACACAAAAGTTCACACAATTACACAATTGAGCTTCGAATACAAACAAGAGTAGACAAGTAACAGGGTACAAAAGAACACAGAGGTTGATACAATACGTTTGGACAAGGTAATGGCTAAATAAAGGATAACACAAACAAACGAAACAACAAAACTGAAGCTATACAAAAACTCAGACGAACAAAGCGAAGCCAAACCGAAGCTGGGCAGAGCAGGACCAAAGTCAAACAAAAGGCCCCTTCCTTCTGAAAACCTTCAATTTATAGACTAAATAATCTGCACTCTGATTGGCTGAGAAGCTGATTGATGATGACGTCACAGGGAAACAATGATGTAATGATGGACCAATGGGGGAGGGAGAACAATCAAGGTCAGGAATTGTGGAACATAGCAACAAAACACACATGGACCACACACACGAATGTAACAGACTCATCAAGATACAGTAGTTTTGTGCACCTCGATTTATTTAGGTTTGCCACAGCAAAGGGTTTGAATACTCATGCTATCATGACTTTCAAATTTTCTTTCATATTATCTATTTACTTGTTTCTTTTTCTTTTTTTCTTTTAATGTAGGGAGTAACTTGTGTATATAAAAAACATATTACTTCAAATTGTGATGACTGAAAATTTTAAAGCTACAGAATGTAAAAAAATGCGAGGGACTGGATACTTTTGCAAGCCACTGTAAATGAAAAAAGGCAATTAATTAAATATAAAATATAAATTATCACATTAAACATAAAAATACCCTACCACTAAATGTGGAATAAAGTATGTATATTCTGCCATCAAATCTGTGTCAAGAGAATTTCAGAGTTCACAGGAACATTCACATTAACTAAAGAAATGACAACACTGCAAGCTCAAAACTACTCTGCAAATCACAGCTGTAACTGTTGCATATTAAACTGAGTTCGTGATACTTTGTCAACCCAAAGCCACCAAACCAAGCTGTGTGGTTTTTGTGGAAAATCTCTTGATAACGCCTTCTTTTTGAAAAATTTTGAGTTTTTCACACTAAATTTTTACAGTTTAATCTGTTTGATCATTTAGCTTACATATTAATTAGGAGACCTTTTGAGTTATACAGAGCACTATTATTAAAAAGAAACTGTGGTTTAACACTTATCAGAGCTCAATCTTTTTGAAGACATACAGTAAAATAAGGATGTTGCTCTCTTGACATGGAGAAAGGTCTGATTTGTGAAACACGGCTGAGAAAGGCCTTCAATAGGCTATTTAAACATTATTATAGAATTACTGATAGCCACAAGGAAGAATTTTGCAGTGTGTAAAAACCATCAACACTGATTTCATACGTCCTGCATCTGTCTTGTAACTTAGATCTTTTAAGGGTTTTATCTCAACGGTGCAGGACATCAGTTTTTTGGATACCCCCTCCCCTTTCTGCATAGCATTTGAAAACGTAACTTAGATTATCTTCTAGATTTTCATTTGGTTAACATGCACAACACCTTAATCCCTTTTATTGCATGAGGGAAAGATTTGCTACACTTAGTTAACATTTCTGATGCATGTAAATAGCTGGAAATTCTATCCTGCTAAAAAAACGAGGCCAACAAATGTAAATGAATTTTGCAGATGTCTATTTTAGCTGCCAGTTCTCTCCTGCTTAGCTCTTGTTAACACTAGATGAGACTGTCTTTTGCATTTACAGGATGACAGGCAATCACTCTATATGTTCCTAATAGTATTGTTTATTTTATGTTATACATTTTGGTTTTTACCAAGGTCACAATAACAGACAAGACAGAAGATTTCTTCTGCAGCCCATAATACCAACTGATACCCTCTGGAAGAATAATTTAAATAAATCTGGCTGGGTCATTTCTTTATAAATTCTGAATTCATTACTTCCTGCTATGCTACTCATCAGATGCAAAAAACCTCTGGAGAACAGGTTTTGGGTGGTTTAAACAGCATATACTCTAGCACTTATTTAAATTTTAGGACTTACTCAATAATACCCTAGTACATAAAAGACATTACCTTCTTAAAACATGTTTTAAGATTCATTCTATTTTATATATACTATTATGATAGTGGTCATAAAAAATTAAAGGAAAATGAGAGAAAATATAACATTGTTTAACTCAATTCATTTATTGTTGTATCATTAAAGAGTAGCCTTTGTCTTAATAATTTCTTTGTATCTTCCAAGTACAAAGCATGCAACGGAGCACACTTAAAAAAAGGCAAATGAGACGATCAAAGATTTCAAGGTATTATTTGTACAGGTGGAAATTCTTTACTACAGGGTCTGCAAAGTCTTCTCTAAAACTCTTATAACCAAAACACAAGAAGTAAACATTAATATGGTGTTAATAACATAGTAGTTATTGACCTGTGCTAATCATAAATTGTATGGTTATAAATCAGGAATGTGTTATTTTTACACATTTATTAATGGCAACCTAAGTGTTAATAACTCTGTTTGTATAGTGCATTTTGTACATCTGTATAAAATCAATCTCACAACACCAAGAGAAGGAAGTTGCAAATTCAACTAATTGTTTATTCACCGATGCAAATGTGAAAAATCACTTTGCATGATGGGGATCTAAGGTATAGTTACATATACTGAATCTGGAAATTAGCCCTATAGCATTTAAGGTTTGGACTCTTTCTTACTTATATGACTATTGTAGGAAGACGGTTCATTTTCCGTTGACCTTTCTTTTTATTTTTGCTTTGCGTATAAAATTCTGTATTTAAGGCATGGTTAATATGGGACTATAGAAGAGCATTCAGTATTAATTTACATACATATATATGCGAATCTTGGTCAATTAAAAATACACAGTACATAGCACAATCTCAAGTCAGCAATAATTAATTACAGAATATAAGCAGTGGTGCTAAATGTTTGATCAGAGAAAGTATGAGCCTAGATATATTCCACCACCAAGGGAAATTAGTATCTCTCTATCAGCCACCTGGGTGCTTCCTGTGCCTGCTGCATATTGATAGAATAACATGTGAACTGATGCCTTTCTTCATATAAGGAAAATGTTCTTCAAATGTTTAAATGATTTTGTGAAAATGGCACTGAATGAGCTCAGATACAATTTACCATTCTCTTTGGTGGTCTATTTTATAGGAATGCCTAAGCACATTCAGCTATACCAATTAACATGGGCATCTGATTGCTTTATGGCTTACTAATTAGCCAAAGTGATTTCCCTGTTTCCTGTTACGTAGGCTAATACTACCATCTTGTGGTCAAATGAAATACTATATTATGTAAGTTTGCCTGCATTACATCATACAGTAGGCTTCTTAAATTAACATACAGGAACATGCAGTGTGTAGAAGAGCAATGGCGGTCATGCACATCCAAAAGACAACAAAGGGGAAAGGGAGGTGGAACTACCAAATTACATTTACTGCAGCAAATTCAGGATCAAATTAATTGGTCATGCTCCTTTGGTACAGAAAGTTAAACAATTAACAATTTTCATGGATGATGTGGTGATGTGATCAATACTTCCATTTTACATATACGAAAGCAGTGTTGGATGTATCCAATGCCCAAGTAAAGCTATAGAAACAAAAAAGACCTTAACTGATAAGGTAAGCTATCAAGATATGCTGAGCTATCTCAGTCCTACTAAGATATCCAAAGACAGACCTTCTGAAACCATTAGACTGGTTCAGAAACTCTAAATCTTTATTTACAGATGAACGTTAGAATGCTTTATTGCATGTTTAAATTGTTTTGAACATTAAAGGTCATTAATGCTGATAAAAGCATTGCACGAATCATGTGTAGTGTGCATTGTTTATAAACAGAAAAATGCACATAATAAAGAGATGAGAATTTTATAGCCTCCTTTAGAGTAGCTGAAAAGTACTTGAGAACAATATTACATCTCTCAGAACACATGACTGCTTTAACTTGTTTTGTTTCCCAAATGTTTTTTACCAGGGCAGTATCCACTACTTCAAACCTGATTTCCAGTGTTCTTAGAATCAATCAACGAAGAATACTGTAAGTCACAATCATGAATTTAAAGCTAATTTCCTATTTTAAATGATTTCTAACATATTATGAACACATAATCCTTTTAAAAAAACAAGTTTTTAGGATTTTTTTTATAAAAGAATAGAAGATATTCAAACCTTGGACTTTTTGAGAATGATGTGAATCATTAAAGATTCTCTTGTTTAAATGATAAACCATTATAGTCTGAATTTTTTCTTCTGTAACACATTTAATACATAATCAAATGTACAGTAGATGACTTATGCTTTTATATAAAAAGCTAAATCTCAAATTTGCATTCATTTCATCAGATGCTCGGGATGTCACTTAGTCTTTCTTTTCTACAATCACTAACACATTTCTGACATGCCATTTTCTGTCAGTTATTAAAACATTGGAAAGATCTGGTCACATTTGAGGAGGTCTGGTACTGTACGTCAGTAATGCTGTGAGTGAGACATATGATGATGAACTGATTGTCAACATGTTGCATCTGCTGTAATGGAGTGTTTTCATAAGCTGCATATGTCAAAATGTGGGAGTCCGTGTCAGAGGGGTGATACATGGCCGTGTTATACAGCAGGCTGCAAAACTTTTCTAGTTTTTTAAGGACATGTTCAGCTGTCAACTGTGAACTTTATATTGTTGCCAATCTCACAAAAATAAACAGCTGCCTTTTGCCAAAAACACCAATAAATCTTTTGACATTTTGTGGTCTTTACAATGACTCTTAATAATTGTTAATTACGTAATTTAATTAATTAAGAGTTAATATGGTTAACAATGACTTCTTAATCATAACACATACAGTACCAAATAATGAGACTTTTCAAAGATCCCAGCAAGGTACAGAATGTTCAGATTTCTCCTGTTATAGTTTTATTATTATTTATTATTTATTATAATAATAGAGGAAAGAGATGTTAGCAATTCTAAATGGACAGAAGAGATACAGTACACCTGGCTTTCTTACCATTGTCCTGGGAACTCAGTGACATGATGAGGCCATTCTTTTTTCGTCTGAGCTTCATGCCTTTCCCTTGAGAGAACTGCTCCTTGTTTGCTCTGGCCGGTGGAGAGGTCAGAGCATCCCCTGTGTCACTGCAACCAGCAGCTGATTTATCCTGATGTTCACCACCCTGGTAAGGAGATTTGTCACTGATCAGATAAATTGGGTCATGGATGAGAAATTAAAAGTATAACAAGTCCTGCAAGAACATTTTCAACACTACCTGAATGAATATTTAACAATAAAAATATATAAATGATCTAAATATCAACTATATTTCACAATTATAAAAATGCAAAGCTGTACTTGCTCTTCTGGTGTTTTACAACAAATGTTTCAAACCAATCCTCTATGTCAGCAGTGGCAGTGCTCTCATACAACTTGACAGTTCATGCTGAGTCTTCTTTTCTTATGAGTTTTCCAATAATATTCTCCAGGTTTCCCTGCAAATTGTCCACCAAGGATTTTTGTCTGCAGAATCTCATAAACAATATTACTACACAAACGTTATCCAGATTTAGTTTGGCAACTAGAGGTCACTACACTTCCATTTTTAACAATGACATAAAGTATAAATATTTTTAAAGAAATTACTAATAAGACAATTCAGGATAAATGTATAGCTGAAATCAACAGTTTTATAAAACAAGGATCTCTTCAGAAACTGTTCTTTTGGTTAATTTATTTCAATACACTATGTCTGTCCCTGGTAGGTGTACTGTATGTGTTGAGATCTGGACTTTCTGTCTGTTTCTAGTGATGGGGATAAGGTGAAGAGTTACGTCAGTATGAGAGCTGCAAAGCAACAAGCAAAAGTAAAAGTTCATGTTGAAAAGTAAAAAGGAAAAAGTCTAAATACAAAGAATGCGTTTCTTTGTACCCCCATTTCTGGTTTGCTAACCAAGTGCACTCAAATTTGCTGATCAAGAATAATATACAGAATATTTGTAGTTGTTTGATGTTAAATAAATACTTAAATTTATATGAAACATAAGGTTTTGTTAATTCTAACAGCTATCAAAAATCATTTTGTATTGTTATTTATTATATATACTACTTACATTTTCATTATGCTTCCTAAATCGGAAAATGGGGGGAAGTGAAGCTGCTTTGGACCTAAAAGTTAAAGAACCAGTTACAATTTGCCTTTATACAGTCATGCCACTAAAAATAATAAATTCACATTTACGTACTGTAAGTCTCACAAGCAATGATTCTCTATATGCATGAAATGTCTGTAAAGAAAATCTTTAGTTTTGCAGGCAAAGTATGACACTTTTTTCAAGAACAGTGCTCTCTTTCTAGGCCCAATATATGGAGTGTTTCACTCTGTTCTGTCAAATACAAATTCACACTTATTAATTCACTTGAGAATGCTAATTAGGTTTTTCAATAGCACTACAGAATATAAGATCTGATTTTAACAGCAGATTGCTCATCTAATCCATATAGTTCAATGGCAATATTTTGTTTAAATTGCTACTTTCTTTCGGATTAAGGCTGAATCTGTGTGAATAACACTTACCCGATAAATCTTCTCATTGCCACTGGTTTTGTGAAAATAAGTTCACTGTAGGGAAGTTTTTTAAGCCTTTCGCGCCCAACTGCGACATAAAACTGTCCATTTTCAAGTTCCTTTCCATCACTGATGAGTCCCCCATCCAAAGTGTACAGGCTGACAAAGAAATGTAGAATACATTTTTCTTGTCATTCTAAAAAGTTCATTAAGTTTTCTTGATGTTTTTCTATAATTGTGCATAATTTACTATTCGCTGCACTTAGTCATACTGTCAAATAATACAGAGATGGACTGCAAAACTGTGCTTTTACTGTAACTGTTACTGTAGTTTCCTCCTCTCTTTCTCTGGTGAGGACATAATCCTAAAACAGTTGTGGGAATTATTTGTTAACTGATTGATGCTTTATCAGATTAAACTTGATAAATACATTATACTGTATTACTATAATAGTACATTAGAATTTTATTGTATATTATAATTATATATTACTATAAATATGGTATAACTAAGACCTTGCAGTACAGTATTAAAAGAAATCTCAAAATGCTATACCTGCGCACACCTCCTAGAATTCGCAAACCCATTTTCTCTGTGATCATCTCAAGCACGTGATCAAATTGTCCCAGTACTTGACGAGGTATTAAAAGCCTGACAGCTGGATTTAACACATCTCCATTGGCAACCACACTGAAATAATATTTTAGAAATGTCAGCTATAGCTACTGTATATATTTAATATTGCACTCTTTAAACACACTTATATATAAAATATAGGCCTTACTTAAATACTTACAAAATTGCACATGGCTCTTTAATAGGTTTCAGAAATCTTGCAGATACAATTATCCTACTATGGGCCACTGGTTTTATCTGTGAATATATCAGAGGGTGCAGACAAAAAGTTACAGAAGATAAAATTATAGAATTAGAACGATTTACATTATAATCTTCCTCACTAAATAATTTTCAAAAATAGAAAAATATGAAAATAACTGTTTTTAAAATGATACAGATTACTGTGTTATTATAGCTACAATTACAGAAATGTTGGTAAGCATATTACTGGGATAAAATACATTTATATTAACCTTTCTAATAGTAAATCAAATTTTCATTTAGTAGATGTTCATGATATTGATGGTTTATTTCAAATAGGAGATTATTTTTTTTTGTTGTCTAATATCATTACCATTGATAGAGCAGAAAGCTATTGGCTTCCATAAAAGAGAATTTCATTGATTTATTTTTACTAATTGTATTTGTATAGAAAATTGCTGAAAGGACAATTAATCATATAATGCTTTTTATTTTTTAATACATTTATAGCTATTTTTCTAGTAATTTGTTTTATTTTAAAACATAAACAGTTTAGAGTCATCATCTGAATACAGCCTGGATTAATTTATTTACTGTACAGTATATGAGCATATAACTATTAGCGAAAGGTACATTAGGTACTGTATCTATAATAATTTATGTTCCCTTTTTTCCCACCAATAAGGCAGAAATCAGTTTATTGCTGAAATTTGAGATTACCGTGAATAACATTTGTGTACACAGATGAGATTCACAGGAGTATGTGATTAAAGGAGTATAACTTGCTGTTGTTTGTTGGATATTTTTAATCTGTTAAGTTTTGTATTTTTTCTCAATTTTAAGTATAAATAAATCAGCTGTTGATCCTGGAATTTATGCCTGTTTGTCCTTAGTGGACTGAAGTGAATTTTCTTCCTTTTTTGCCTCCTCAGGAGCCACAATTTGTGTAAGCTGGTAGGCAGTCAGAAGTATTTCTTTTTATTTTCTCTAATATTACTGTAATACTGTATGGTTAAACTAATAAATCAGCATAAGATGTAAATTAATCAATTCTCTCACATTTTTCACAATCTCTGCTAAAAAAATTAGTGAACTTTAACTAAATACTTAATCCCTTTTCTTTGCTCTGGGCTAAAAATCTTCAGTAATTTATGTGTATTTAATAAACAGAAAAAGAAACAATTGCAATATGAAACAATTGCAGCGTGCGGTTTGCAGGATTATTGCAAGACAGAGATGTCTATGGAGAGTTAATCTGTGAACACTGCCAGCTGGTTGAGCATCTAAAGTTCAAGATCCTTGGGCTTGAGACCCACCTTGCTTACCTACTGCAACTCAGATTTAGTGGAGTTGCTGAAATAAATTGGAATGCCCTATAGGGAGATTGTGTGCATTCTACAAGCTTTGGGGACAAGAGCCTTCACACCAGGGGACGAGATAGGTGTAGACAGAGAGAAGCTGCAGGGAAGAACATCACATCTTCAACCACTTCTAGGTCTTAGCGAAGACCGGATCTGGACACTTGCAGCCTGGAGGAAACAGTGAGGCCTGATGGGCCACAGGGCATCCAGGAGCCCACCCCAATAGGAAGGAGGTAGTGGTAGTGGGGAATTCATGGATAAGACCTATAGACCCTAGTGTGCATAAGCACACTAGGGAGTACATATTGCAAGCATAACACATGAATGCTTTTGAGCCACAGGAAAATTCACATGAAAGGCATCTGGGTATTTATGTAAGCTTCTTCTATGTCCTCACTGAATTGATGTGGGAAAGCCATTAACTAAAAGCAGAATGCTTAGATATATAGCTACAGTAAATGTGTGTCCAGGGGACATCCTATATGGACAGTTTAAGGGAACTACAACTCTTTATTGTAAAACAAAGGAGCCTGAGAAGAGATTAGATCTAGATTTACAAAAAACTTCAGGGGAATAGATAGTTTAACCCAGGAGATTGTTATATACTCAGTGACAAATAAAGAAAAAAAAACAGTAATCCACACCTTCCCAACCCCCTTGTGTATAATACTTCTAATTACAAAATCAGTTCTTTCTTTTATTCAAACATGAAACAAACCATGTGAAAGGTATGAGTCAGAAGTAAGAGACTACAGAACAATTCTTTAACTGAGGAAAGGTTTGGTCTTTTCTGTAAAAAATAACAGTTGGGAAGTCACATCTACAGTATGGCATCACCTTCTCATAAAGCCAGCTGTATATCCTAGCAACCACTACTGAAACAGACAGTGAGCCCACAGGTCAGAGTAAAGAATTCTAGAGACAAAATTTCAAGAGCTTCTCTAACTGAACCAATCAACATATACTGTACAAGAGGATGTGAAACAGAAAACAGTCCTCATAAATAGATTGCTTGTTAATGCTTCATTGGTAAGAAATAAATCCAAGCCAATTACCCAGGAAACCATGACCTGGATATGTGCTTAGCAATTTATATTTTAGAAAGATAATAAAACTTTTGGCACGTTGCTCAAGACTTCTTTTAGAACGTAATACTGTACATTAATTTAGTATTGGTTTTCTTAATGCTGTCTGATTTTTTTAAACTTATTTTTGTTTGATTTATGTTATTTTTAATGCACTCAACCTTAGCAAGAGCATTAAAATAATGCTCCAGTCAACAGGAGTGGTGTGGGCATGAAAGTGTACTCTTCAGTGAAATATGCCTATGTGATCAAGGAGATTATGGGTTGCATCTGAATAATTCATATTCTTGCATGTGCTGCCCACAAGGTGATCCTCCTAAGACAAGAGAAAACGACTTCTATTTCAGCTAAACATTACACCTTGCTTAACTCGGCATCTCTTGTTTTTTTATGACATATGAGAAAGCTTGATGTAACACACCACCTGTTTTGTTCATTTTTATAGCCTTTCTTGGAAATCTTAACGTAACTGAACTTTTAACATTTAAGAAAAGCAGAAATAGATTGTGTGTACCCACTCTGAATTAACAAAATTTTCAATTTCATTTATTATAATTTATATATGATTTTTCAATTCAATTATATATCATTTTTAATATAATTTATGTAATTTCAATATAATTTGTTTTATATTGACACACTAAGTAAAATCCAAGTCAACCTCATACCAGTAGGTTTATGTAAGACAAATAGTCGTCCTGTATATAAGCAACTCACAACTGGCAACCCACTGAAGCTAAGCAGGTGTAAGCCTGGCCAGTATCTGGATGGGAGGCCTCCTGGGAAAGCTAAGGTGTCTGCTGGAAGAAGGTTAGTTGGGCCAGTAGGGGGTGATCACTCTTCAGTCTGTGCCAGTGATGCTTTACTGCAAAAAGGCTCTGTCCTTCAGATGAGACATAAAACTGAGGTCCTGACTCTCTGTGGTCATTAAAAATCCTAGGGTGCTTCTTGAATAATAATAATAATTGCTTACAGTCAGTGCTCCCCAATGTCCCAAGAGATTATTCCACCTGTGTATGATGGAGGGGTGCTAGTCTGTCAAGCATTTAGAGGTCCATATTTTTACCTTACAACCAGTGATTGGTGAGAGCTGGGCCTGTTCTCCTCCTAAACTTTCATTATAAAATGAGAGCAAAGCTTAATAAATCATCTTTGCCTAATCAAGCTCAGTCTTCTACTGAATCTGATATTGTAGATAAGTACTGCTTTACTTACTCTCTTTATATACTGTATGTGTTTTTGCATATTTTATCTAATGGTTTTTAACTTAAGACAACATGCATGCTGTCAAAAGTAATATTTATAGAATCTTTACTTCAGTGTGTTAATTAGCCTTTAAATTTCCTCCTTCATCTCAGTAGTACCTCTACACTTACAGGGTTTCTAGGATACTTACTACCAAACACACAGTATAAATTCCCAGATCAAGTGCACCTCAGGTCAGAGTTTCAGCGCGAACATTTTTAACAAAACTGTTTTTTATAATGTAAACTCTTAAGACCCAGTGAAATTCAGCTATTGTGCTTTCTTAACTATTTAATCTATATTCCCCACATTTATTTTATTTCTTTGACCCTATTGAATTCATTTGTACAATCCCAAAGATTTTATCTACTGTAAGAGTATATGTTCAACAACACTGAATTATGCCCCCTCAATCTTGTGCTCAACCACAGCAAACATTTCCATGCCAAACAGGAGATTGGGCAGTCCAACCTGGACATACAGGAACTAGGTAGTGATTGCTTTCCCAGTGGCTGGCCAGGGTATATCACTGTGTGTACGGTGTTCATTCTCTGGATGTTACAAACGTTTTTCTATTTCTATTTGAGAGCAAATAATAACATACTGTACTACATGCCTAATGTCACATACCTTAGAGTATGTCTCTTTTAATTTTTCACTATCCAAACTCAGTCTGAGGAATTCAGTGTCAAACTGCCAATTACAAATTAACATAATTTTAAAAGGTAGTACAGTACATCAGTCATAAGCCATTCAGGTTATGTCTCCCTTCTGTTTACACTGCTTCTTTTGCTTAAATGCTGCTGATTGCTCGCTGTCAGTCAAGCAGCTGAATACGATATTCTGTGAAAACACAGAACAATGAATAGTGAGCTTCACTATGTATGTGAATGCATGTCTCTAAGAAAAATAAAATATGTGGACTTTGAGTTAAATTAAATGTTTTGGCATCATGTTGTTTAATTGATGAGTGTATCAAGTCAAGAACTAAATCACCTCATTAGTCAGAATGCAGACTAGGAACAATTAATGAGGTGATTTAGCCTGTTGAATGACAAGTCTGGTGAAAGTCAAGAATGAAAAAAACACAGATAGGAACAAACAGGCTCCATTTATCAAGAGAACAATGTCTTTGTGCCATCCGTATGTTGGATGTTGAACTATAGTACATCAGCAAAGTGTCACTTACTCTTCAGAGTATTCACAACCAGTATTTATTAACCTGGTAAGATATAACAGACAATATAATACATCAATGCTATGGGAGTGATGCGTGATGAGAATATGATAGCTATCTTTTGGATATTTTCTCGCTACACTTGGGCCCAATTGAACATTGGTATTGATAGGTATGATTTGGAATGTACATTATGAGACATCTAGAGCTAACTAGTGACTTGTGAATGTTCATCCTGGCTCTATGAGAGGAATAGGACACAATTCCACATGACAGGATTTACTGTATAACCTCACACTCAATATTGTGTTGTTTATCAACATTTGTTGTTTTCTTCAGTCTGTCAGTGCCCCCATCTATCTTTGGTAAGGCCCAGAAGTGGTTGTACACAGCTGGCCTATGACTTTCATTAAATAACCAATTGATAGACACTGTTGATGGTCAAATGTTAATCAGCATAAAGAATTAACCATTGTCACTTCTGTTCAATTTAATTTCAGTTGAAAACATGAAGTGGTGGGTAGTGGTGGGTAGCTCTGCTGTCTTTCAGCTTTTGGTTCCAGGGTTTGGTGCTGACCTGGGGCATCTTTTAGCCACAAAAGTTTTCTACAGGTGCTATGGCTTCCTCCAACAGTCCAAAGACATGCTGTCTAGGTTAAGCAGATTCTCTAAATTGTTCCACTAATGCAGTGCAAGTCAATATATGTGTATGTGTGTGGTGTCCCTTCCAGAGTGTATGCTTTGCACACATTCTCTGCCAGTTCAGTCACTGGCAAACCACAACCCTGTATTGGACTAAGATTTTTTTTAAATGGATGGAAGGAAAAAATCAGTGCCCTCTGTACATATTTTTTTTTACAATTGCTTGGTAATGATGAATATGTTTTTGTTATGATAAGCATATAATTCTTTGAATTCTTAATTCAAAAAGTTTGTTTGATTTATTCAGTAGCAGCTCAGTCTCGAACTGGTTCACCATTCTTCTTTCCTACTGTACAAATCTTTAATTTCATCTTTGTACTTCAGTTCTAACATGTAAAGTTAATTATTCACTCACATATCCAAATTACTTTCTTGGAAAAAGTCAGTGTTCCCTTCCATTTTTTAGGTTAATATAGCACAGGGGAGCTATTTCAGCCAATGGGAATCTCAGTTATATTTCACTGAAAGTAGTACACCTCCACATTTAATATCAGTAAAGCATATTGATTAGGCTTGACACATTGATCATCTTATTGATCAGGCTGTTATTGACTTGTGTAGCATCTCACTTGTGTAGCATAAGGAAATACCTTATTCTGGTTAAAGTTTGATATAAAAATAATAAATAGAGATAAATCTAAACAACTATTTCCTTTTGTACAAAACGGAATACTTTATCTTAATTAAATACTGATAGAGTATTAGCAATAGAGAGATAGAATATTTATTTCAGATAAACAGTACATACAGTATGTACACTGCACAGGCAGGGCTGAGGTCAGCTATAGAAGAAGTTTATTATGTGACTTGTGCAACACTAACAATTCCTAAGTTCTTCATAGTATTCTATAAAAAAGATTTTGTAATAATTAACATAGCAAAATATAAATTCAAGCATGATATTAACACAAACTATTGCAGGATGCAGTACATTTAATTGGATAAGTAGCAAGAAAATGAATACATTTGCTTGAATGATAAAACTAGAAATACTTAATGTAATACACTTAAATTCATAACTATTTTTTATATTGGTGGTAATAGCAATGTTATAACATGGAGACTACTTTGCCTTACCAGTGCTGCTGTATTTTGAAGATTTTTTTTCTTTTTGGCTCCAATCTGCAAATAACTGAAAATTGTAAAAGGGGAAAGATTCAATGAATAAAACAAGTATACTGTAAAGGAAGGTTAAGTAAAATGTGGTGTGCTGCTGCAGCACATACAAACATTTCCAACACAATTGTGTAAGCCGGTTGTTGCTTAATTTGATCACATTTTAGAGAGAAGCTGATGGTGACTTATATGAGTTGCTTGCTTTGTATGTGAAGACCCAATTATAAATACTGTACTGTATATTCACAACCTTTAACAGCAAAATAAATGCTTAGTTTATTCATATTTGAATATGAATACATATATTTATAACATATAACAAGAGCATCCTTTGTGTTTCAGTGGTGTTCTTAATATGAAATCAATTATACACTTTTTTTAAATATATGTGCTGCTTGGTGAGTGAATAAAATTAACTTTTTGCATGCTACCAACTTTTGCTGGGAAAGGCTAGGCTAAAAATACAGTGTTCCAAGGTGATCAGAATTAATGGTCTCCAAAGGAAATATAAATTTTCTCCAAAATCAAGATTCTTGTGGCTCTATGCTAAAGGACAATTGATTACATAGGACCAGTGTTAATTTTGATGAAAGAGTCACCGTAATAACACCCAGGCGAAAGAATGGTGAAAGATGAGGTGGCTTTAAGTGGTCTTGGTGGAGCAACAATTTCCAAACTAATTCTGAAGAATGCTGACAAGGGATATGGTGCTGTCCTTCAGATGAGACATTATACCAAGGTATTGACTAACTGGTCATTAAAGATCCCTTTTGGCCCTGGATATTCTGAGTAGGGGGTTTTAACTATAGTGTCCTGGTTATATTCAGATTTGGGCTTGCACAATCTGGCCTGCCTAAACTCCCCCCTTTAACTCAAGGCAAAGTACTGTAGCAAAGGAGTTTTTCTTCCTGATCTAATGTACAGTGTATAGTGTGGCTGCTGGACTACAATGAAGTGTCCCAGATGGGTACTATACTTCAGCAGGTGGATGAAGTGTGCCTGTTCCTATATGTGAAACACTATGAGATCTTTTGGGATTAAAATTGTCATATAATTGCAAAGCATTATAATGTTTTATTTTCTGTTCATTAGAAATGTTGTTGCATTGCAGAACATAAAAATAAAGTAATCAGTCAATGTTCTGTGTATTGGGAACTTTCTTAATATCAAAAATATTATTTTCACTAAGAAAAATGTTATAGCCTACATCACCGATTAAGAAATGCCATTCATAATCACAAAACTGGAAAGCTGAAAAGGACAAAAATACTTTAGAGAGCACATTAAATTTGAAGATGTACTGCAGTTGGATCTTGTTACAAATAAATAACTAATTGTAAGACAATCTTACAATCTAGAATTTATAACCAGGAAAGTTATAATCATAAATAATTAATCTCGTTTGTAAAAAAATCTTTAAGAGCTATAGTAAAAGTACAAAATTATAATCTATTACTAATAACAGTTAGTAAAACTTCTATAGCCCTTTTGGAATACCATTATTGACGAAAGGTACAATTAATAAGTGTTACTTACTCAATTTTCTTGAACTTTTCTCTTCCAGCTGCTACATACTGTTGTCCGCTCTGCAGGTGTTCCAATGAGGTCAGCCGGTGTCCTCCTTTCGGGGTGTAAATGTTCCTGACAGCCCCGAAAGGAGCTTGAACCCCTCCTGTCACTTCTTTCAAAAATGTCTCGAAAGTGGACACTCTTTTCTCGTTTATCACCAGACGTCTACCTTCAAAATACGGGTCTCCATTTCGATACATAACTACGTTCTTCACCACAGGCTGAGAGAGAAAACTGTGTTTGTCTGAACTCATGGTTATGCAAGAAAATATTTGTTTCAAGATTTATAGTTAAAACAATATCTTAATTCAATTAAACGTAAAAGTTTTAATATTTTATAACTATTTTGTTATTTCTGAATGAACAAAGAAAATGTGATTAGCAAAATTCCATCAGGAAAAAGAAGCTTCTGTACGTATATTATGTAGGATAAAAAGCCCTAACCCTTGTGCTTAAGGAAGGAAAAAACGCAACAAAAGGTGAACACATAACGCCGCTAGCAAGTTAACGCAAACGTGCAGATGTGCAAAATTAATAGCAAAAAAAATCCATATACAGTACAGTAAAAATTCACAGATAGTAACAGCACCAATGCAGCTCTGTCGTCCCCTTTGAACTGCCCTGTTTTGCAAAATCTCTTTCAGAATGAATTTGTGCTTTAGTGAAGGAAAGGGTTTCCTTAGACTGGAAACCCTGTTCCAAATGCGCCTATGTGAGTTCTAATGGCAATGTACATACAGTAGGACCTAGCGCTCTACATGCTGTAGCCCGAGAGTATCCTGGGAAACTTTTGTGCTATTTTCAGCCGTTTCTATAGAAACGACTCAAGCAATCCTTGAGACGCTTGCAGAATGTGTTTGATTAACCGATCCATTAAGATTTTCCCTAATTTGTTTTTTAGGTTCCTTTTCGGTTCTGCAACACTCGTCCTTAACAATGATGCTTAAACGGTATTTAGTATGTAAGATGCCTCTTATGCGGAGTGTTGCTGTAAGTCTTCGAAATCGGTACTGCTCTTCGTAAAAGTTTGAAAACTCTCATTACAGTCACAGTCGGCGTTTTAATTAAATAGCTGGGGACCGAAAGGCAGTCACACTAGTGATCTGTTGCTACCCGATAGATAAGACTGTGTCTGAAAATGAAAACATGTTTGTTTGCATTATATAACAGCCAGGGTTCATCGGTAAATAAACTGCCATTAAAGCAAAAAGCTATAGCAAACAACATTTTCTATTTAACCAACGGTCATTATTCCAATAACTTGCATTTCGACATAAAAATAAGGGATTCAGGCTGTTTCAATACTGGTATCAGTGATTATAATTATTGGTTTATATACAGAGCATCAGAAGGAGCATCACTTATAAGCACGACAAATTAAAAGTTTTTTTGTAGAAAGTATTTTTTGTAGCATAAGCACTAACATTTTGTTGAAGTGACATGGTATACAGTAGGTATGCATTATATTGATTCACATTTGTAACCAACAGGTCTGATCAAGGTTAGTCGCAGGCTAGTAGTAGTACAGTACGTGGCAATCATGGGAAGCAATTTACAGTAAGCTGTGTATTTGTGATGCATGGTGTGCACCAGGTTTCAATTGCTTTCTTGTGATTCTGACCCATTCTTTTCATTTTGCCTGGATAAGCAGTGTCTTCATCACTGGACTAAGACATTAGATACCATATATCATCCTAACTCATTGCAGAAATGTTCAATAAAGGCTTGTATCAGGACGAGTACAGCACCCACATCTTTTTTAATAACGTGCTTTAAAATATCTTGTGGTAGAAGTGTATGATAGTACAGTATGTTTGAGAAACACAGTTAACTTACTCATGACTTATGACAAGCTGTATTCAGATTTCTTATTATACAGAAGCCAAAAATTATCTAAATTTAGGGCTACTCAACCTGATGTCCTTCAAGTATTCCACTGGGGAATTTGGTAAACCCTAGATATTTGGCATTTGAATTGATAATTAGCATGATCCATATTCTTGTTTGATACTAAATGAGCTCTGGATCATCTATGGTAATGGATGCCAGATTGATCTACTTGCTTGTTTAGACTGTGTTTACCTGTTTCTGTCTATGTATTTATAAAAAATAGCATACTTCAGGCATATTGCTCCCTACGTCAATACAGAACTTTATGCAATGTTTTCTTAGCTTAAAAGGAGCCTTTCTTATTTCTGTCTTAACAAATCATATGTGATCAATTAGACAGACTGAGAAAGACAGTGCATTGAATAAATCACACAAAGTTTTTAATTTCCCATTGCAGACCTTCAATTAATTATATTTGACATACTTTTATATATATACTGTATATATTTCAGCAAATTAAAACTTGTTCAGTGTTGATAAGAATACTGATCCCACTCAGCTTTTTTAAGAGTGAAAGGCAGATTTAAAAAATGTCTTAAAAGTGAAAATTGAATGAATTAATTTGGGATTAAGACCTATCCTGGAATAACCAAATGACAGGGATCCCCTAGGACCAATCTCTTCTGCAGCTGTTATACTGGTGCCATTACACTGGAGTTGGGTAGACAACCCTGGTTCTCAAGTGTCACTGCAGGTTTTGGAGGCAACCTTCAATTAGCACCTGATTAACACTTAGAAAACACAGGTGACTTGAATTCTTATCCACATAATTGGTTCATTTACATCACTGAGGTCTGAGATAGAATGAAACCCAGAAACAAACATGGTGTTCAAGAACCATTGTTGCCTACCCCTGTGCTGGAGCTTCCAGTTAGCACCTACAGTACCCCCAGCAGCACTAGATGTTAGTAGAATTTGCATTCACAGTTAGGCAGTGAACTGTCAGAATTCGATTGATATCTTTCATCATCTACATTATGAAAAAAATGTAAAAGAAACTGTAAAATAAAATCCTCAGATTAGCTGCTGGCAACCAAACAAGACCAAATGGCCTTTGAAACCTTTCTTGTATTTTATCAACAAAGGGAAACCCTTTTTAAGTGTCTAGCTAAGAGCAGTAGAAGGTAGTACCGATCTCAATAACAGTGTCTGATTTTGATTAATAGATGGCTGCACAGTTTTGACTAGATATGTAGTTTAGTGCTGAGCACAGCATTATTTTTAATGATGCTATTGCCCACTATCTCCCACCACACCTATTTTCTGATGCTGCATTATCTTGATTTGATCACTAGAGGGCTGCAGTGGTTTGTTGAGAAAGCCGTTCAACTTGAATCCAGCAGTCCTCCATTGTATCATACAATGCAAATAAAATATATTGTACATTGGGAAAACAGCATGAATTGTTGTGACTGTGCACAGAAACCTTGTGTGTGATGTTCATTTATAGTACTGCATATGCCCTTACCAATCACAGCCTCCTAATAATCCCCATCTATGAATTGGCTTCATTACTCTGCTCTCCTCCCCACTGATAGCAGGTGTGTGGTGAGCGTTCTGGGGCACTATGGCTGCCGTCACATCATCCAGGTGGATGCTGCACATTGGTGGTGCTGGAGGGGAGTCCCCATTGCCTGTAAAGCGCTTTGAGTGGAGTGTCCAGAAAAGTGCTATAGAAGTGTAAGAAATTATTTATTATTATTATTATTATTATTATTATTATTATATGTTTGACCCTACAGTTTATAACAGGTTATCGTACAGACAATAAAAACATTGTTAAAACTGTATTTTTTTCATTATCTTTTAAAAAAGGTAAAAAAAATGTTCAATATGCATTTGATTATTTTGCATTTTGACAATGTTTCTGAATGATCCCCCACCCCCTAATAAAATTAATAATGTTTTCAAAGCAAACCTTCACCTGAACACAATGAAAAGAAAAACAAACATCACAAATTTACTGATAAAAAAAGGAAATGCCATTTAAAAGTTTAAACATCCTTAGACCTCTAACCATGACTATCCTCACAATACTAAATACCACATCTTTTGTTGAAAAACTATTTTAACACTGATGCCTCACAGTGCTGGGGCCCAGGGTTTAATTAAAGACATGGGGTGCTAGCTGTGTGGAGTTTTATGTTCTCTTGTGTTCATGTGAGTTTTCTCCAGGTGCTCTGGTTTCCTTCCACATTCCAAAAACATACCGATAGGTTAATTGGTTTCTGGAAAATTGTCCCTGGTGCAAGTGTGGGTTCCAGGATCATGCGCATATTGTTTGCTGGGATAGGCTCAGACTCAGCTACGACCCTGAATTAAATGAAGCACTTAAAATAAAATAAGAGAATGGATGTTTATGTTGTATTGGTACTGAATTCAGATAGCTTTTGTGAGTCATGTGTTGTTTCATATACTGTACAAAGTACTTATTATTTACAGTACAAATTGTCTTACATTACTACTCTTCAGTGTAACTTCAAGTTTGAGAATACACATTTTTCTATGTGTTACAGCAACTTTTAATGGCAAATTAAAAAAAAGTCGTTTTTTTTTTCCATTGTGCCATGTAGTCATTAAACATATACTGTAACTGGTACAATGTAAGTGATGAAATTAAAGGTTTCTTCCCCAATACAACTAGAAATTATGGCCAGAATTAAAAATGTGTACTCAAAAGAGAAAAGTCTGGAACAAGAGTTCATTGTTGTAACATTGCAAATGGGAAGAGCTGTCAAAATTATAAGGAAATAAAACGATTCTTTATGTGCATAAATTACTTTAAAACAGATTGAAAAAACAAGGAAAACAAAAGCTGGTTCCGTGTACTGTAAATCCTCCCACTCCTTCACTCACACAACCAAATTACTTAACATTCCAACCATATAAAACGTTTTAACCTGGCAACCATAGTTACGAAGCACGTGACATGACACTTATAAGATCACAACATGAAAATGCGGGACCTCATACAGTACGTCATTTAAGAAAAAAAATCCTTGTATTCATGATTGAGGGTAAGTAAGCGGATTTCTGGAGTGTTACAAGTACATTATTGGGACATAAACAGAAAGAAGGATCATATCTGTTCACGAACTAATTTGGCGAGAATTCGTAGCGTCTATATTGTATATTTAAATAAGAAACGTTAAATACTCACGAAAGGTGCAAGCATAGTATAATTTAACCAGTAAAAAGTCGTGGTAAACAAAGAGCGTAAAGAAGTCTTAACAACGTGCACCAAACGTCTATATTATTGCACCAATCTTTAAGTAAACACAGGGAGTAGTGTTTGCACAGAGCAACTTTCCCAATCATTTCCAAAATCAAAATATTTTCTATATTTTACAATGTATCTTTCCGACCATGATATATTTAATCACAAAGCCACACGGCAGTAAACAAAGCAGAGGTTGTAGTATAAATTCAATAGAAAGCATCTGTCTCATTTGCATAACATGTAACCGGTGTCAATATCCAAACAACACTCAAATTATTTAAAGTTGGAAATTACGTAACCCATGTATTAAAACACTTGTCATTACTTGTAATTACAGTATCTGCTGCATGGCTTCGGTGTTTTATCATAGATTTCAAAATTGGCTATTTTACTATTTTAGTTCAGAAAATGAAGTACTTTGATAAAAATAATTTCCTCTTTGCAGTACATATTACCATAAATATACAGTACCAAGACTACTTCAAGTGTGTCTTGCTATCATTCTGTATTCCTAGCTTCACCGACCAAAATTAAAGGTAAAACATTAGTTATTGTATTACGTATGCCTTCCCCTAACTGCTTTTAATTGCTTTAAGTATTAAGAACATATTTGAAGTATTATGACCTTTTAAATTGTATAATTCATAAAAAAATATATTAATCTTACATTAATTGGGACAGTTATTTAGAGTGTAATATTTTGGAAAGCTGGACATGTATTTAAATAAAAAAATGTATACAGTAATATATACATGTACATGTTTTTAAAAATTAGAATCCCATTTTATTAGTGCAGTTAGACAATCCATAGTGTCAGTACAAAATAATCACACTCCTAGGGACAAATAAAGTTATCTTATACATAATAGCGAGCTATGGTCACATTTTGACTATTGTGTTGACTCTTTGGGTGCTTACTTCTCATCCTTTTTTCTTTGTTTCAAAACAATTGATAACTGAGGGGTAGGAGCCCCAGTCCAAACACAAGGAGAAGTAATTATACTTGTCGCTAAAGCAACAGATAGAGATAGAGCCATACAGTTCAGTAAGTAATGCTACCATATTTATATGAAGTCACTGTTGCAAATGGGTAACACCATCATAATGCTGTCCTTTGTCCTATTTTCCAAAACTACTATAAAGGACGTGATTGCTGATTAAAGCTATGGTGTTCATTATAGAAAAAATATTTAACTTCCGTTTTTATTTAGAAAATGTGTACAAGTCATTTGAGTTCTATCGAGCAAGTCAGTGAGTACTGCAAGTTACAGGTAATGGATCTGACACCAAATGTGGTGAGACTCCACAAAGCACTACAGAACAGCAAAGCAGAAACCCACTATGTCAGAAGCCAGCTTGCCTCTCTTAAAAGGCTAGTGAGAAAGTAGGTAATGTAATAATTTGAGTGATTCATTTTGAGTCATTTTCTTATGTTTTTTTAGACCAGCCTATGAATTATGTTATTTGATTTCTCTTCAACTTTTGTATCAGTGTGTACAGATTGGTATGTTATTAAAGCATGTACAGTACAACAAATATATCCTAACCCTGCATGTTAACTTTTAATCCTTCACTAGTCAAAAGCCTAACCCTTACTCCATATTGCTGAGTGAAATATGAGACTTTTCCATAATATTTAAAGATGTAGAGTACATTTCCTGTTTTAAAAATTGGGTTAATTACTTTTTAATAATAATTACATTTTTTCTTTGTCTTGATTCAATAATTTTGTCATTTACGTATGGAGGAATACTGTATATTCACATATTACAGTAAGCTAAAAGTGAAACAGAAGATCAGCAAGGCTATCGTAATATCACATCAACCTCATGAATGCTCCTGTTAAATGCTACAGAAGGGAGAGGATGCTGTGGAAGACATATTGTACTCTCCCATCAGTGTTGTATTTTATGACTATACAATGTGGGGATTTTGCTTTCAGAAAGTTTACACCAGGCTATGGTCTATATACCTTGAAATCAGTGGACTGAAAGAAAATCATACAAGATAGACAGCTGACCATTAAGTCTCAGTTTAAATATTATAGAAGTTGATTTTAATAAACCTATTCAATAAGACATATATAGTATACAACAGTGTAAAAGGAGTATTTTAGTACAAAATTCACTTACTAAGAAGGTCTCACCCCCCACAAAAATCTTATCTAGATCTATTACATTCAAATACTGGACATATGTAAGTTTAGTGAAAACTCAAAAGATACAATAATCCATTAAAGGAACAAGTAATAGATTTATTCCATGCTTCTTTTTTTCAGCATGGAATAAACCTATTACTTGTTCCTTTGCAGCCTACGAATGCTGACGCAGCTACCCACCTGAACTACATAATCCATTAATGGTGAAAAAGAAAAATCCTCACACAAGTTAAATTAAACATACCAAACACAACTGAATAATAGTCACACTTTTGGGGAAAAAGCATTAAAAATCAGACATTCTGACTTCTAAAGGTTATGTTTTTTAACAGTGTTGGATGGGTCCATTTTAATGCAGGAGGTGGAACTGCACCTTGGTTTCCTGATTATTTAAATTACAGGCAGGATTGAATTCCACTCCATGCAAATCATTGTTTTCCTTGGGTATCAAGGGTTAAGCATGAATTCTGTTTCATTGTCTCTTTGAATGCTCGTGAGCGGTAATTTTATTAACTTTTCGAATGAAACGTTTCTATTTTGTCATCTATGCAAGTGATATTATTTGTGCTTTCCACTAGAGGGCACAATAAAATGCAGGATGAAAAACATAAAGATGCAGGTGATGCAGGTTTTATGAATTAGTTGCAAATGATTATTGTGTGTCTGGTCACCCAGACAGACAATATTGACAATTTTGTGTCAATCAGTAAAGTGGGTTATATTATCTTACAGAAAGAAACTTTATAGAACAAACTCTGAAATACAATTTACAATACTAAAACATGAAACACCTTAAATTCTTAAAGCATCTTAAATTGTGTGCCCTATAGCATACTACAGTATATGCAGCCTAAGAACAGAACAGGTTACACTTTGATCTGGCAACTAGAACAGATATCGTTTCTTATGGCAGAGAATATTATGATAAAAACCTTGAATTTTCCTAACCAGAAAGTAATATAGTTTTATATCATGTTCTAGGGCTTGGTGGGGAGATGGTGTTGCTGCTGCACATGTTGGTAGAATAATAGGTAATTGTGAGTATAATTTAGAGTTAAATGACAAAAGAAAAATATTATCTAGTAAAGAAGTCTATACACATAATAAACAGACATCTCACAATAAATAGGGTTATATCTAAACCTGTAGAATAAATAGAACAGGGCTTTCTTGACTTATTGGAAACTGTGCGGTACTGTCCAGTCACTAAGTATCCTAGTTTATGTTGTCATTGGAAGCAGAAATGTAGTTTACTTGTGTCTCTGAAGAACTGGGAAGAAGTACTGTATAATGTTTTATGAATATATCACTTCTTCCTTCTCACAAATACATAAAGAATAACAGCCAGTGCTGATATTCAATATACATTCTGTGACAATACACATATTAGACATAATTTTAAAAGGTCTAAATCTGTAAGTTTGAAAGCTTTTTTTAGAATTGCCAATTTACAGAATTGGTCCTTTTACTTCTCAACAAGGTAATAAGTGTTTATTTACATATCTGGACTTTTAGTGAATGGGTATGTGAATTCTGAAGAATTTATAAATGATGTTAGGGTGGTGGATAAGTCAGAAAGAGTGCTGACTTGAAAACCACAGAGTATTTCCAATAGCATTAGGACTTTCTAAGATGATTTTGTAAGATTGCACTTTCTTTCAAATTCATTCCTTATCTATAGGTGCGGCACCAACTAATGTGACAGTTGAAGAAGATGAAAGCAAGAGAAAATATTTGTGTGTACTAATACAGGTACTGGACTCCTTCAGTAGATTCAATAATAGCACGGCATCCAGGGCCTAAGGTAGCAAAGCAAGCCCAAACCATTACCCAACTAACACCATGTTTGATGGTTGATGTGAGGTTCTTCTGGTCAAAGGCCAAACAACTCCACTTTTGGCTCATTTGTCCCAAGCACATTGTTCCAGAAGTCTTGTTTTTCATTCAGGTTCTGCTTTGAAAACCTATGCCACTCAGCAATGTTGTTATATTGCATGCAGACTGATTTTTTAAATAAATAATAATAGAGCAGACTTTTTGTGTTTTCTTAGTCAAATGCAGATAGTTCTATCTACTATTAGGACTAGGTGGAGGTCTCTTATGTTTAAATATGTGAAAATATAACATCTTAAGGAATACTTTCGTTCGTTTTCTGCTCCCCATTTTGTACAAAGCCTAACCTTTTGTGAATAGCAATTATGAAGGTAAAGTTAATTTATACCTTATGGCAGATTATGGCATTTTAGGGTAAGCTATTGGTTAAGCCATTCAACAGTCTCATGGGCTTTTTAATGGTACTGTATGATTCAGACATTGTCTCTCTGATGCAAGTACAAAATTCCAATTTAAAATTATTTTTAATTTCAAAGGTAATTTGTTTGTTCTGTGAATGTTATTTTCCAAGCAAAATGGCAGGACACTGACTCTTGTAAGCACCAGATTTCAAGTCCCAAAGGACATCATGTATAACCTGTCACTAAAACAGCATCTTACCAGTTAGTGCTTTAGAACAAGAAAAGCGCATTGTGAATCCCCAGATGCTGAGATTAGACCTATAAAGTATAACATTAATTTACCACACCAGTACACTTTACTACAGATAGCTTGAGTAATTCTTTCAGTATATGTATTTCCTACCTATCATGGTAAATAATAGTCTAAGACAAGATAGTGAAAGAGACCTTTCATAATAGGTCAAATGAAGACTATATGCCCTAATCTTTTGAATTATGTTGATGTATATACATTTAGTTGTGACTAAAGTTGTGAAGGAACTAGCATAGTTTGGTACAAAGCTGTACCTACAGTACACTTCAAAACCACTCTCTGGAGTTTGCATTATTTACAAAATATTTAAAGAATCACATATTTTATGAGCAATAAATATCGTAACATGGAACATCCTTACAAGAAAGAATCATTGCTTGCTTTAAAAAAGATCTTCCTACTTTTCAGTGTATGCTTTTAGGCTCTACTTTTGTCACAAGACATGAAATTATATATAATTGCTGTTGTTTATTGGTTATAGTAATGACTGCTTTTACTTTCTGTTCTTCTGGAGCCCAAAGTGCTACATAATTGGGCATCCCTGACAACACAGGCATTGAGAAAGGAAGATTCAAAGGTGCAAGACCTGGTTCAACACCTGTCAACACTGAAGCTAGAGGAAAGGTATAGACAGAGTAAAACAATGTTTTTAAAGTAATTTCTCCTATGTTATACACAACCTTAGATCTTTTGCATCTTTAAATTTATTTATTCAATTCAATCTTGAAAAATTATGCCAGTAACACAACCTTGAATTTTATTGTAGACATTATTTCCAGATTGTGCAACACAAAGATATTATAGATATACTGTAGATATAGAGAAACACAAAGACAACACAAAGTGCAAAAGTCACAGTAAAAAATGTTAGAATAACATTACAGTGACAATTGAGAAATTTTAGAACTTGAATATGTTTGGATATGTTTTATTAAAACAAGAACATTAGCCAAGATGGAAACAATCTGGGAATGCCAAAAACAACATGAACTGTAATAATTTAACTGGAAGCACTGAGGTTTACATGGGGTGAGATACTGTACAAGTTGTGCACAACATAGGGGTCAATGGCAAAATATTGTTACAACCGTACTAGTATGTCCCACATGGGACCAGGGGGATAAAAGATAAAAATAAAAGTCATTCCATTAACTTACTGTATATAGAAAACTACTGTAAGGTGTAGTGCGTCAAAATGTTCATGAAGAAACTTTGATCAAATCTCATAGTCTGATGACTCAAGATATTTAACTTTTAAATTGAGATATTTGAATTTCCATGAAAAAGAATGAAGAGGTTCGGTAACAAAATAAAACTCACCTTGGAAGAAATGGGGTTTTCTGGAGTTATTAATATAAGTTAATTTTAATAGCTTAATTGGTGCCCACTGGATTTAAAACACCATATAGTTTCAGTAGTTTTGTCTCGGCTATTCCTCTGTGAATTTTGAAATGGACTAGAAATACAAATAACTGTGATTTGTTTGTTTAAAATTCAACCAAGTTTTGATGTTGAATAGGTTAGTACTTTCTGTACTTACTAAAACTTACTCAAACCATTTAATCTTATTTAAGTTGCTAAAGTTATAAAGGAACTATTTTAGCTTTAAAAAAAGCTTATTAGAAAAACACACTATATTTTGGATAAGCTTTTTCCTTTTGGAACACTAGTTCTTATATATTGGGGCTTTACAGATACATTTTAAAGTTTATATACAGTATGCGTATAGCTGATTGAAGAGATGGATGACAAATGACATAAAAAGGTGAGAAAAAAAGCAGAAATCACCACATTAATGTAAAAAAATTGTAAAAATGATCTAGCTTTTTAAACTAAATATTTGTGTGTACTTATACTGTATATATTTGCTAAGTGTGCTCAGGTGTCAATTTTAAATCCACTTTGAACTGTTACATTTGTAATGGTATACTCTTTATGGCATTCTCTGGTGTTCCATATTTTCCTGGTCTCATAATGAAATGTGTCGATTCAGACTCATGCTACCTATCTTGAAAAGAACAAGCCAATTACTCCTTGCAATTCACCTGCTATCTTTCCTTTTCCATTGATTAAATGGCCTCTTAAGTACTTATTTTTACAGCTGAGCAAAATTAGTTTTGTTGGAAGCAAAATTGTTACAGCTTTTTAAAACTAATATAAAAGTTGGAGTCAGAATTACAAACCTGGAGAATATAGAATGGAAGTATGTAATCAATATTTTTAGTTATTGTTGTTACATTTAGTCCATTTTTATCACATACGGATGTGATGTTTTAAAAAAATACAAGTATTCAGACTGATTCTTTATGAAATCTAAATATGCTCTGAGCTAAATCCCCATTCTGTAATCTCAGCCTCTTGGAATTATACCCCTAAATGGTTTAGGCTTTATATCAGAGGATGTTTTGGGTTACTGAAGTGCATTTGAGACAGTGCTTTAAAAAGACTCTTTTCAAATGTTGTTTAAGTTTCAGGTGTTCAATATACCTGAATGTGCACCATGACTTTGTTTTAAAGAATAAATCTAATTTGCCTTTTAAAATGGTAGAAGCATTACAAATTACACACTTAACAAATTAAGAAGTGTTTTTGCAGCTGTTGCAAATGATTTAAAGTTATCACTGCCAATTTTAAACATTTTGTATGATATGGTAATTTCATATACACATTGCTTCATAGTTATACTCTTCATTTACCGTTATGTGGAAATTGTAATACGTAGACGTGAGCTAATTTTCATGCTATTTAATTAATTTACAGTCTCTTAAGCATCTCCTGAATTAAATACCACCCAGAGTTCAGGCCTTATAGTTAAATCCAAACTTTGTAGCCAGGATATTGCTGTGGCATTGCAATGCTGCTTTAGCCCCACAAGGATTGAGGAGTTTGATTTCACATATTGTAAAACTGTCTTTGAACAGGCACAAGTTAATACTAGATTTAGCTCTTTTGTTTATTTAATAAAATCAGTCTGAAAAGCTCGGTGGGTTCACTGTATGAAACCAGCTAAGGTTGGAATGTAATGCAGTGACAAGCCTATAAAGTCGTTTAATATCTAGCGATTTGAAAGTAGGAGTAAAAAAGTAATGCTCTCTGTTTATTTGATTAAATTAATCTATTTAACTGGTTATTCCAGAAGAGAATGTATTAATAAAGATTTCATGCATTAACTTCTTACTAATCTTGCTACTTAAATCCAAATAATAAAAAAAACATTTTGCACTGGAAAGATGAGTGTACTTTTGTCAGTGCCCTATTGTAAAAGGTAAAATGTTAAATGTTAAATACACAAACTTTGGAATTGTACTGTCACAAGACTTGATTTCAATTTTCTTAGTACTGTTTGATGTATTTAAAATAAATGCCAAATGTGACAACTTGGGTCATTTCCTTGTTGTGTGGTAGGTAAATCAATGTTTCTAATCTCTGCTATGCAATGATTTAGAAACCACCACTAACCACATGTTTGTTATGCCACAATGATCTTTAAGTGCAAATCCATTTATTTCTTTTTGCTGCATATCAATGACTGAAACAACATTCACATCTGACAAGTAAACAGAATAGACATCTTGTATTACAGGTTTTCTGACAAATGCATCTGTTCTGAAAGAAAAGGTCATCATAACATGGAATAGTAAGTCTGTTTTGCACTTTGATATTTCAAAATTCAGAGGAAAAAGCCCTGCCATTGCCTTCTTTAGCTTTATTATTGCCAGAATGAGATGTAATGGTAAAATATTGGTAACACTTATTGAACAACTCTAGAGTTGCCTAAACATGATGACCAATTTGACTGAGAATTACTGAGCACCGTTATGATCCTTCTGTGTTTAGTGGAGATATTTAGTGTACAGTTCTGGCATTCATAAAACCACAGACATACAGTAAGAAGAATAGAATAATAAATAAACTGTTACATTTTGAATAGATTGTTCTTTCTTCTATGAAGGAACATGTTCTTGGACATGTTATCTATTTCATTTTTTTAAACTTTTTGTTAGTCTAAGGCAAATATATTTGTGTTAATCCTGCAATAATAATAATAGTAATAATAATAATAATAATAATAATAAAATGTAAATATGATTTCTCCCAGACATGCTCACTTATACACAAAATGAAATGCTAGTCAGAATGCTCAAGGTTTAATGTGGAATGACTTAAAGAACATGCAACGTTACACTGCAAGGTGACGCCCAACACCTTTTTATTTTTCCAATAATCTGATGCAGAACTGCACTGCTTTGTAAAACCGCCAGGAGGCGCAGTGAATGCTTAACGTGCCATGTGTCTAACATACTGTACAGTAAAGTATTAAACCATTAGTGCTTTTCTGAGATAGTCATACTGTACAGTAACACTAACATAATTTTTTTTATTAATAAAGTATACACAATTAATGGAATTTGTGTGTAAATAGTCATTAGAAAAGATCATTCTTTTAAATGGCAAAATATACATAGTGACTTTAAAAAAATATTGCATTTAAAAGCAAAAGAGGTTAGGAGTTCTGAATGACTCGGAGAAGTACAGTCACATATTTTAACCTTGTCAGTGTGAAGCATTGGCTGTTTAGTGGATGAATGTCACATGAAACACCAGGGTTCAAATCCTGGCCAATGTGCCTGTCTGTGGGGATAATCTGTCTCCGATAATACAAATAAAATTTGTATACTATATTAACATTTTTATTAATTGTATAAGATAATATTAGTATGATAATATTAGTATAATAATATTAAATTATTAGTAAAAATAAAAACCTTTCAAATGGGGGGTCCCTTGTGAATTCCTTCTGCACGTGCGCCAGTGACAATAGACCACTGAGGCCGTGTCCCAACTGCTACACTTCCTGTTCCTGCTCATGTCTGCAAATACAAACAAAATATTTCTGTCAAAAATTGACTAGCTGAAGCGCAAGGTGTCTCTAATAAGCCATCCATCCATTTTCTAATTGCTTTATCCAATACAGGGTCATGTTGGTATTGTGATCCACACACCCACGTGTTCATAACAACTCACTCTGTACAGGAGCCAACAGTTAACGTCTTGCGCCCGTATTCACAACAATTGATCAAAACATTTTAGGTTTTTTCACCTGCATGAAGTTAAGTTTGTGGAAAAGGCAAAAAAAGAACGAGAAACTGTAGATTGTTTCATTAATGGATTTGGAAATGCACACAGTAACACATATCAACCAAGGAGAAAACACCTCACTGATATAGTAGTATGACTGTCATTAAAATAAGATGCTTTATTGAAATTTAAGACTCCAGCCTCATTGCTCTAAATTTGGGTGTTAAGTGTTGTAAATCTATGTGTCCAGAAAAATGGTTAAGTCTTGTTAACGTGTTTTGTAAAAAATAACGTCAATCTCCAAAATCACACAGAATATGACATTTTCTTTTGATGAAATGTTCACATACTCTACTGTGTTGGAGTTACAGGACTATTTCTGCTTCTGAGTAGGTTTGGTGGTATTTTTATTCACTTTGACTAAAATCATAAATGAATTGGATACATTTCTATACAGTAAGTGATTCTGATCTTGTCTAGTCCCAAGCATCAAAATGTACAATATGAGACATTTTTAACATGATATGCAATGCTGATTTTGACTTGCTTTAATTCACCAGTGTCTTCTATACTTTTAAACTTTTATTTTTTTTCTCAGTAGATGCCAGGAAGTTGCCCAGTGTGTTTTGTGGGAATTGGAGGTTCTAAGCTCATACAACGTCAATGAGTGATCAATCTGTTCCAATACCTGCCTCTACTCCACTTACCCAATTACTCCAAGTAAAGAAAAAAAAGGGCAGCTACACACACAAAAATAGATAAACATTTTAGCTTTTAATTATAAACCTTCAGGATATTTTTTCCTGAATTTCAGAAATTATCTAGTGTTTCACACAGATGTGCTTTCTTTCTACCATGATGCCTATCCAAATCGTCCCCCATCCCCACAAAATTAACACAAGGTTAATTTGCATTTGAATAAACACTAAATGTTTACAGTGGGAACAAGTTGTAAAATATTTGTTCTCTTATAAATTATCAGTTAATATACAGTAATGTTAGAATGAAACCTCTGGTCCTTTGTAAGCTGCTCTGAGTTCATTCACTGCTACAGGCTGTTTCACCTGTTCTCTTGTTCTTTGTCACCAAATTAGGATATCAGGAAAACAAAATCTCAGCGTCATCTCATTTCTCATGTTTTTTTTTCAGTTTGGGAAAATAAACCTTTAAAATTAGAGGTTCTGTATGTGTGGATGCTCATCTCTTTATAGGTGCTACTGCGGTTTTGTTTTCTTTCATACCAATGAAGTTTAAAAGACCACTAAAAGAATAATAGATCACTACACTGATCTCTGCTATTACACGAGTTTCCAAAACGTGAATTGGCTCATACACGATTGGTAAATAGTTGACAGATGTCTGTATAATGCGAAACTTATGTTGACTTATACAAGATTTCATCCCCGACATGTTTTCGTTTTGCATGGTGGATTAACACAACTGAACGCGGCGGTCCGCGGAGTAATATACATGATGCTCAGTTGTCCCACGTGCTTTGTTTTGGAAGTGCTAATTGGGAGCAGCTCCTCAATTTTTGTGCTATTTTCACTAAGTCTTCTGCATTGCTGTAAACATGATTGGACAAGAATCTTAAGAGGCGTGATGGTGATAAAATTTCAGGTAGTGTACTTTTTTTCAAGGTAAAGTCCTTAATTTACTGTAGTATTTATTTATTATTTTAGAGCCCTTGCCTGGTGTCTTGGAGGAAGCATACCCGGATAATTAGTATGCACCATGGTGCAGGCTGGGAAACACTGTCGGGAGATGGTCTTAGGGCCCACAGGCTGAGTGCTAGCTAACCTTAGCTATGTAAATAGTGTTTTTTTTAAAGAAATTGTACTTGGTTGGTTGATGTTTACCCCTGTTTTCTTCTCAAGACCTGTATCCACACTAGCGTTGTGTACATTTTCCCTTTGCTGCCATTGTGGGTCAATTGCAACAAACTGAAAGTACCGTACTAACAGGAGTTCAACCCGTGCTTAGTACACAGCTGCGGTTTAAACTTGTGTTCCACCTTTAGACCAATTGCAACAAACTTTGCTGCTGTGCTTAGTCCGCAGCACAATACTAAACCTGTTCTCAATTGCAACAAACACAAAGTAACAGCTGCTGCCCTCTAGAGAAAATGTCTCTCTTAGGCCAAAGGGTCAATTAGTATTTTGTGACCTAACCTTTGGCATTTATAGTGCCAAGTATAACACTTCTGTAGTCTTTTAATACATTCTTAAACTAATCATTAATTATATTTGACCACTCCTCCAAGTGCTCTTTCTTTGACTTCTACTATACATGTACTGTATATGCGCTACTAGCGTTTCTGATGACCAATTAAGAGCACTAGGTTTTTATAAGCTTTGTTTTGATCATTAAGGTTTGTTGAGGGTACAGTAGATAGTTACATAGTTCATTTGCTACCAAGCTTGAAAAAACAGGATCCTTTAATTGTCTAAAATACCCTGATATATTTTTGAATTAATGTATCTTCTAGTTCCAATCAGGACACCAGAACCTTAGAATGTTAAATAGCACTGTAAACAAATCCATTTGTGGTTTATCCCACAGGACATTTGTCTCATGTTTCAACTCTGTGTTAATCCTGATATTGATAAGACTGTCCAGAAACTCAATTTGTTTTGTGCTGTACTACATAATGTGGGCCCCTTTGATGTGGAAGATATTTGTTGCTATTTGGCAGATTCAGGTATTTTTCTGTTGCCATTGAACTATGCCAAAGACAACAGATTCATGAGGTGAATATCAGATGGTAGTCTAGGATACATTGTATCCTGATGATGTTTTTTTGAAGATTCTCAATGCTTGCCCTCTGGTGTAGGTTAGTTTACCAAACCATTTTTCTGGCTGAGTGTTTGGTAAAACTTCCTTACTTCCTCTTCTTAAGTGGGTAGCAACCATCCAATTATCCTTGTATGTGTTTATGATAGACAGCACAAATGATTGTTGAATGTCAAATGGTTTATTTTATTGCAGTTATTGAGGTAGATGTCTGGCTTCAGCTTGGTGACTTGGTGTTCAGTCTCCATTAATTACTAGTTACCATCAAGGTGCTTTTCTATAAGTATTCTGTTGATTTTCAAAACTACAGAAATTATTATATTATAAAAACATTACAAGATTAAACAAGATTAAAGTTCTAGCATTTATTTTAAGCATATTAACAGGGCATAAATACATTTGAACATTTAAGGCTAAGAAATATTTAATTATGTTTAATTGACATATATATACAGTGTATATTCATATACTTTAATATATTTTCCACATTTAAAGGAAGGTCTGCCGGAATGAACACCCACTTTCTGTTACTGAGCTTTCAGCAAGAACTGCTGATGTGATGGTGAAGAAAAATAGGTTATCTGATTCTTTCCGTCATTCTTTTTCTGCACCTTCCAGACATGGACCCTACGCTTTAAATCTGGTAAATTTACTCAGTTAATTTCCATTTTACAGAAAATACATAATGTTTGAAGTCTAGTTTAGATGAAGTGTTTTTTTTATTCAGACAATTTTGTTACCTGTCAAAATATGATTTACTCTTTTGTAAAAGCCATTTCTTCATTTTAAAAATGAAAAGATTAGTAGTAAGCTATTGATAAATATTGCTAATGCAATGCCTAGGCTATCATTTACATGTACTGAAAATTTATTAATTAACCAATAATAAAATGTTTTGTCATTTAGAGAAAAGATAGCTCTAGGGTTCATGCCCGTACTCCACACAAGAACTGTGTTAGGTGGAAATCCCAGATGTTATCAGATGTTCCCAAAACAACTGAAGTTAGAAAACAGGTAATAACAAATTTCATCTTTATTATCAGCCATTTTTAAAGGCCTAGAACAATTTAATATTTAATCAATTAAATAAATAGTGTACTTATTAAATTAAATTATCTTATGATCATTTGAAATATAAATAATCAATATCCTTCAGATTTCAAAGACAAGAGTCTTGCTTAATTGACCAATTGCTTAAACAAGTGTACCTAATCTTTAAATAATAGGTGGTAAAAGGTGACCTATACAAATAACTAGATTAGGGCTCTTCTAAGCTGTCTATAAGGCATGCCTTGGGAGTATTTTAAATGATTGTACAGAGAATTACAGAATCAAGCATGACAAGTTATTTTTAAAGTAGCTACTGCTCTAGCTGAAAACCAAACTGAAAATGAAAACATACAGTACAATCAAAACCAATTGTGTTTCATATACTGTATGCCACTTTCATAGAATAAACGTATTTTGTCAAAGACTTCAATACTACACATACTTATAATTTGATCATAAAATGGTGGTGAATATTTATAATAAGTGAAGAAAAGATACTTCCTTAAGCCCTCAGCCTATAGAAATACAAAATGAAACATCAGTATAGTAGATTGAACGCTAAAGTGTTTTCTGGGTATTAGGTTACAGGTACTGTGTATGCAAACATTTGGTGCTCTGTTCAAAGTCATGCATCTATCAATTTCCATACTCAGAATAATGTATCTATTTCTACTACTGTACATGTCATGTTTTATCCATCTCATGTTATTGAGCTAGAAAGGAATTTAGGAGATGAGCTACAGTACAAATGTAGTAGCATTATGTGTACCAAAAGGCATAGGTATTGGAAGTGCCTGAATATAGAAGCAATACATGATGAATAAACCAATATCAATTGCAAGGTTAGAAAAAATGTTGTTTCTGTAATTCATATTTCCTTGAAGCTTAAAAATAGCTTTATATAAAGAAGCCACGGGTACAAGGTAAGGCTACTAAACTAGGGAAAGAAAATTCATGCTGTTTTGTTTGTCAAAGGATTCAATCTTTTGTTTTCATAAATATATTTTTCAGAGGAGCACATACAAGACAGATGTCATGGCACCCAAAATAAATGGTTCTAACCATGCAGTTTATTTGCAGATAAAACAGAATCATCCAGTTGTTAAATCTAAAAGCTCAGGTAACTGTCTTTTATTCTGATATCTATGACTTTACAACTGCACTTCTGTCAAATAGAGATTGGGGTAAGGATTGGAAGTGTCACAGTCATGTGGTAGTTGGTTTTTATAAGTAGTGAACAGAGAGTTAAAAAAGAATTCTATAACACCTATTTCAAGAAAATTAATAAAAAACTTCAGTCATTTCCTAGAGAATAAATGAAAGGTTAAAAACACAAACAGTGCTCAATTGGAGCATTTTAACTCCTGCTGCAGAAACCAGTACTTATCATCATTATATGTCATTACTGGAAGATTGTTGTTGTTTCTGCAGAAAACCGATATTTTTTATTTAAATATGCATTTACCGAGAGCTATCTAAACGTGCGGTGATGTCTCTGTATGATGGTTCAGGCTTCTGAAAGGCTGAAAGGATTAGGATGAAATAGCTTTGATATTTTATTTGTCTTAAATTGTTCATAATTAGAAACAGTTGCATTTAATGAAAAAAACAGCAAAACATTTTCTTGACAGCTTTCAGGATATGTTAAAAGGGTATTTCATTCTTAGAACAGATAATTGTATTTCCAATATATTTCAGCTTTTTATGAAAAAAAATATACTAACCTATTGGTACTGTACAGTATGTACTGTACATTTTTATATTTGGAAAGCATGTATAACCTGTTTGACTAAGTTAAAGGTGTAGAAAATTCCCAACTTAGTTTATGGCATCCTTCAATATCCTAGGAATAATCAATGTGAATGAGCTCATTTCACTATAAACACTTTGACTCAGACATACTGTACGATAGACACAGACAGCCTCCACAATTGTGATGTAATCAGCTGCTTGTTTATCAAAATGCAAGGCCACAATGCATGCAACAAAGCTGATCATCAGACTGTAGACTGACAGCCACTCTTAATAATAGCACTATGAACTCACAGGAATCAGGTAAGCTGTGTATATTAGAGTTGAGTGGCAGGCTGAGAAAAAGCTTTTTAACTTATAAGTCCTTTCAGATCTTGCTGTGCTCAAATGCTTGAAAATTCCTGGCCACAGACAGAAAATGGCATTAAGTAGCCCTGAATATAATACTGAGTTACAAGATTGCAACTTCTAGTTTAGATACCAGGAATATATATTTTTTTGTTAGGCCTGTTTTTGTTTACTTATATTCATTCTTAAACAAGTAAATACAATACATTTTTCCTTTATTCTGACCTACAGTATTTGATTCCACTGATATGAGATGTGTTTTTGCACAACAGATGTAGCAACTTTTAACTTCTGGTACATTGTAGCAACTTTTAACTTCTGGTTCATTCCTTAATGCCTTATTACTGTAATTAATCCTTATATTTAACACTCTGGTGAAAACAAATCTCAGGACACAGGAATACTGAAAATCTAAATTTTTTATTGTTTACTTATAATTGATTCAGGGCTTTGGGCTTAACACCCAGTATGTGTCTATCTTGTTTTTGTCTTCTTGGATTACTCAGTATAGTACTCCTTTCACAATTGTTATTTTAGCTATTTTTGCAAGCTCTCCTAATGTCTGTTGCACATTGAGGGTTTTATGTAGTCTTTTAAACCTTGTGTAAGCCAACTCTTACACACTATTTCATTTGTAAGGTTAACTGGAGTTAAAAATTTGAATTTAGCTGGAATTGTTGTTGGTATAACTGCTGAACAAATTATAAAATTTGGATCAGAAACCTAATCCAGTGCTCCAATAGGACAACAAATGTAGTTGACCTCTGTGTGTTAACTATGTTAAACTATTCCTGTCATTTCTGTGGAAATTAAAGGCTCTTTGAAAAAGGTTATGATTCTGGTACCATGATTTAATTTAATTTAGATTAAAAATTCCGATCTGCCTAAATCCCTTCTTAAATTCCATAACCCTCCACTATATGCCTCCAAGTAAAAATAAAAGAAACTAAATAGGTAATAGTACACTGCGTGTTTGTTAGTTATGCCTGGTGTGATCATTGATGCAAAGCATTTTATTAGATGATGTGCTATGCTTTCTCCATTTACCACTGTGTAGAATTGTCAAAAAGCTACATAATTAGTATCACTCTTTGTGTTCTTTACTTTAATATTACTGTAAAAAAAATCTCTCCTAAACAGTGGTGATTTGAAAACAAGTTTAAATAAAAAAAACTACTGTAAACCAAAATAATAATGCATTTCCTTTCAACATTTGTTGTGAGACATACTGTACTGTACAACTGCTGTGACATCCTCTTAAGGAAGATATTGCAATGAATCCTTTTAACGTCTAAGTCTTTTGAGCACTTCCATCCATTAAAGCAAGTGGTACAATTCTGGTAAAGTTTTAGACACAAGACTACTTTTAGACACAAGGTGTAAATATTTATTTTACATTACTATAGAAGGGTAAAGATACTGTATACTATACAATTCTCTTTTTAAAATTGAGTAAAATACTGTAGGATGAAGCTGTCTGCAGTGATATAATACGTAGTAAACCAATTTGTTGGGAACAAAAGGTACTGTAACTTTATTTCCTTTAATTATTTATAAAAGGGTTAGGCCCCAGGGGTAACCTGCAAAAACAGGTTAACTATAGTACTTTATATAAACTGTGTACTGCATGTGTATTATATATGAGAGAGACAGCAATATAATTAATATTCACACTTTACTATTATGGAGATCATGAGCTTATAATCAAACATTTGCCTGTATGATGTTATCCTGAAAATTCAGCATCAGTTCAGATTAATTATGTAGGGATTTGTTTTAAAATCTAAGGATGCTTGTTTATATTTATGTCATGAGACATTTATATTCCCTGGTCTTTTGCAGCAAAAATCAATTTAGGATTAAAAAGCTTGCTTTCTTAACCCACATAATGGGAAAAGCAACAGGTTTTCTAATGTTGCCCTTTTGCACTTTATTATCTTGCTTTGTTACATTTATCAATACATTGTTTGTACAGCCACAGGTTCCCAATAATTCAAATTATTTCTCAGGGTCAATCTATACATATTTGCTGAATGTGATCAAATAAATAGATGTTCAATTGTTAAAAAGATAAAATTGTTTTTTAGTGTAGCATGCAACATGTCTTAAAATGATGAATACCTCTTGAGATTACCAGACTGTTTGCACAATGAACATTAGATTTGTATGTCTTCCATTCTTTTGTATTCATTGTTTACAACACTGGACTGAGAAATGTTTGCTTTTGGAAAGAAGGTAGAAAAACACTGTGTTCAATGGTACAGTATTATAAGCCCTAAGGTGATGGTGGATAGAATTAAAAATATATAGATTCAGGTTTCAAAGTTTTGGTTCAGGATTCTTGGCACCTGGTAGACTAAATACTATACTTGAACACTGTAAATATTCCTCACTGGTAAAAGATGCTTTTCATTCTTTGACAAAGTACAGTGTTTTTGCTGTTAAGTACAGCAAACAGTAATAATTATAAAAGTATAGTAACAACACACTAGATAAAAGAGCATTCCCTATGGTACTGGATTTATTTTAAAGCAGAAAACATTAATAGGTTAGGAGAAAACAAGGTAATTAGGAGAAAACAGGGTAATTAGGAGAAAAAAGATCTTATGTTACTGTATTTTGTAATATTTTAATTCTTTATTGAAACTAATTACCATATTTCCAAAAACTTATTATCACAGGGTCTAGCTACTGTAATTAGAAGTAGGCAGTTCATTTTTCTATGGAACATGTGTTTGCGTGCATTAAGCAGTTTAACTAGAATATTGAACACAATGGTATTACATCTAAACAATCACAAACTATTTATGAATGCATAAAACATTAAATATGGACAATATGTTATCATTGTAAAAAAACAATTATTTTATAAATGCATATTTAACATTGTTCTTTATTTTTTAGCTTTACATGAAATACATGGAAAGCGGCAGAAAGACTTTTCAATGCAAATGAATGACAAGTCTTCAAACACTGTTTTGCATACAAGAGAAAAGAGAAAAAGCACTTCTCTGAAGGTAAAGAAGACAAACATAGATTTCCAAGTGGAAGAAGGTGTGAACAAAAAAAATAAGACCAACCTCAAAGCTGACAAATATTTTGAGCTGAAAGAAAATGCAAAGGAAATATATGAATCAGAAGATGACGAGCATTACAGAAAAGTAATATTTTTGCATAGGATGCCTAGTACACCTGACAACTGATACTTATAAGAAGAAAAGGAGTCTAATTGTCTTATTGATAATTGAATTTCTGGCTATACAAAACTGAAGTTTGTAATTATAAATGTGAAACCATATGATTTCTGAATGTCTCTGATATCTTTGGGACATCCCTTTTTTGTAATTAAAATGTTTAAGTTTTTAAAGGTTAAATAGTTTTTTTTATTTTTCAGATACCATACTTGTGTTAAACAATAAATTAATTATTCTGAAGGAACTATATCTTCTTTAGAAAAAAGCACATCTTGACATAAGCTTTCAGATAAGATTGTATACTGTATAAATCCACATAATCCCTGCACATTTTAAGACAGAATGGCATACAAACATAACTGAGTTATAATTTAATTCCATAAAGAATGTGTATATTTTTAAAAATGTGTTTTTTTTATATATTTTTAAAAGCATTGACAAATTATAATTTCAGTTGTTACAACATTAATATTTGTATTTGTGAACATTTTTTTAAACACAATAATAAAAAAATATTGTTTTAATAACAATAGAAAAAATTGTAATACCTTTGGATTTAATTATTCATAACTATGTTGCACTATTATCTATACTTTTAGTTTTAGTACTGTGCCGTAGTTTTAGTATAATAAATATTTATCTTAAGGAAAGCTTCTACTGTAACTTGCTCCAATATTGTTTGGTATGATTTTATAATCATTATTGTAGCAGGCCATCACAAAAATTGCCTGCATTTCCAGCTGAGCTGCCACTTGAAGATGACAAAATGCCTGTAACTCCTATAAATTGGCTCACTGTATTTCAGTTTGTCAGTTAATTAAATTATTGATTAAATTGCTTATTTATTTAGTGGTGTGTAGCATTTAAAAAGGGTGGGGAAGAACCAGACTGAAAACCTGAAGAGGATTTAGGTTTTATTTGTTATAAAAATTGAAGGGACTCTGCAGTAAAGACTCCAGTAGTTTAGTTTGATGGCCATTGGTGCTGACACGATCGCTTATACAGTATACATTACATATACAGTAGTTCAGGTGGGTAGCTGTGTCAGCATGCATAGGCTGCAAAGGAACAAGTAATAGGTTTATTCCATGCTGAAAAGATAAGAAAGAAAACACAAAGTTTCGGCCGTGGAGACTCACACCTGAAGAAGGCTCTATCTTTTCAGCAAACATTGTGTTTTTTTTCTTCTCTTTTCAGCATGGAATAAACCTATTACTTGTTTCTATATTAAATATATTTTAGTTTGTATTTGCATAATATATGAATTCGACACTTCTGTTTTTCCACATTTTTATGCAAATTATATGCATCAAATTTATGCAAAGATTGCAATAAACCACCTGTTTTTTTTGTAACTCTTGTACCAAAAACACCAATTGAAAGGTTTTTTAATATACAGTAAACAGAACATTAAACATTTTATGAAAAGCACTACTTACAAGGATACCTACAGTGTGAAACAAATCATTCAACACTATAAGAAACTGCATGTCAGGATATATCAGGTCATTCTACAGTATAATAATTTTATGATCCAAAATGTGTCTGTAATGCTGCACTGTCAATTCCTAATGTCAGTCAGTATTTCTCAGAACAACCTTCTATGTTATGGAAGATGTCTTCTTTACCAAGATGCCTTGTAATGATTAGTTCTGCACAAGCTCAATGCAAGATCAATTAATATGCAGAAAGGTCTGTGTGGAAACATCAGCTTTGGGCAGTGTACCAATGCAAAAGCTTAATTTAGACAGCACACTATACAGTTTTGTTCATGGCTCAGAAGTACCACAAAAGGTGATCTTGTCCCACATTAGAATGAAACAGTGCTTACAACAATTTTTTTCATTATGTTCTCCCTGTGTTCACATTGGTTTCCTCCAGGTGCTGTGGTTTCTTCTCACAGTCTGAAGACATACAGGTGTGACCATTTGTACCTGTGTGTGCCCTGTGATGGGCTGGAGTCCCATGCAGGTTGTACCCTGCTTTGCACCCATAGCTTGCCAGGATGAGCTCTAGCTCACTCACAACACTATATTGAATACAACTGTTAGAATAGGGATGGATGGATTTACCACATCCACACAAATGAAAAGTAGATTGTTTAGAAACTGTGCTTAGCATTTTAAAGATGAATAGTTTCTATGAAACATACATTACAGTATTTGTGTTTTCACAATAAAAAGATGTAATAAAGAATATCCTAATTTCCCTATGTTGAATGAAACCTTTGTATACTGAAATGTTTAAGCATGCATGATTGGTTGGCAACCCTTGATAAACATCAGGCCTCTCAAACTCCAGATAAAATATTTAAATATTCAGTATGTGGGGCTGAGACTCAGTTCTTGTTTATACTGTATTTCACTTAAAAATAAATCATGTTAATAATGCTGGCAAGAACATGGGAAGCATCAGGCTGAAATGACTAAATCTTAAGCCATACATTTAACTTAAACTTTAAACTGTATATTGCTGGAAGAAAAGATGATATAGTGCCTTAAGCAAAAGCAAATCATCTTCCTAATCCTGAATAAGCATGCGCCATTTTGTAAAGACATATTAGACAGTTACTGTACTTAAATATACGTTTAGTCTATTCAAAGGTTTCATCCAGCATATCTGTATCAGTAATCACACTGACATTTTGTTTTAGTCATTTGTAAGTATTTTTTCATTATGATTCACATACTGTATTTAAAGTATATGCACCTCTCTAGGTAAATGTAAACTATACAGTATTTAATAAATTAGGGACAGATGAATCTTAGCTGTGAATTCAAAATATTGCTACCTAATGCAATGATGTAAGTTTTACCCCATCTCAATATAGTATGTTCCACAGCAGAGGCATCTTTAGCCTCTGGAGACTGCTCTGAGAAGATTTTTTTTTAAGATAGGTACTATGTAATGTGGCATTATAAAAATGCTTTGGAATATAGTTATTATAAAATGATTCAATATCCTTTGAACTGTAGTCTATATTTGATTTTTGTTTCATACTGTTTTCGTTCTATAAACATTTTTGTTAATGCCACATACTGTAAGTGGCTTTGCCTTACTTTTTATAATTTTATTTTTTATTACGCCTCTCAACTTTTATTATGTGCTGAGATTTTCAGTATCCAACATAAATAGATAGAAATTTCACAAACCAGAATTTAATGCCTTGGGCCAAACATTTGCTCAGTGAAGACTTGGCATCTACAGTAGTATCTATGTTATTGTGTCTGTTTTTTGTCTGCTCGATTTAATAGGTTAAACAACCAAAATGCTGACATACTGTAGGTCTATTAGAGTCTTCCCTCTGACATTTTCTCATGAACGCCTAAGGAGCTTTGTGCTGTTGCTATAAAACAAATGCTGGAACTAATAACAGAATTCAAAACATGATGTGGGCTGTACACTCTAAGTACTCCAAAAACGTGTTTAATCAGAGTAAATTCTGAAGGATCTTTATTAGCACTCAGAGCTGAATTTGAAAGCTGAAGAATAAGCTAAGGAATATTAAACTTTGCATTTAGGAACTTACAGGATAGAAATTACAACAGTATGTGGTTCTCTGACTCCATTAAGAAGCAGTATGATGTTATATTTATATAATTAAACAACCAGCAATTAAACACACTAGTTGGATGAAATGGCTTCTTTTGCTCTGTAATCATGTAGGTTACAAAATAGTTGATGCACACTAAGTATTTCTAGTATGCCTGCTATTCTAACTTCAAGTTTTCTACTACTCAGATCTTTTTTTAATATTAAGCCTTTGTTCTCTCTCTCGTGATATTTATATATATTGTATATATATATATTGTGTCTGATTATCTTGGCATGTGTAGTTTGCAAATATTTCCTTCCAGTATTTAAAAAGGTATTTATTCAAAAATAAGTGAACTAATTTAATGCCATACACACAAAAGATCAATGTGCACTTCTGGAGAAGCAAAATTATTAATTTTGCTGGAACATTACATACAATGCATATATCTGTATTGAATTTCTATTTTTCATAGGCATTATGTATTTATTTTGTATGGTCATTAATATAATATTCTGTATATCATTTCAGTATAGCAGCCTATAAATAAGATAAGATAAGATCACTTTATTAGCCATATAAAATCTCTCGCATTAGGAATTTGTCTTTTCACATACCCCAGCTTGCTCTCCATCAGACACACAGACGGGGAGAGAGAAGCTTGGGATCAGAGCGCAGGGTCAGCCATTGTACAGTGCTCGTGGAGCAGTTGGGGTTAAAGGCCTTGCTCAGGGGCCCAGCGGAATAGGATTCCTCTGCCGGCCGCGGGAATTGAACTAACAACCTTCCAGCCACAGCCGCAGATCCAGCGCTCCACCCAGAAGAAGTTGCTTCAGTTCCCTTTAGTTTCATTTTAAGAGGTTTTAATGAATATATTATTACTGAAGGATGTTCTGTACAGTAGGTATAGTTGAGATACAGTAGAAGCATGATAAAGAATCAGCTACATAAATGGTATTTTTATTTTTATTTAGCCATCATTTGTGTGTTAACAAGTTGTTATATATCATACAAAACATTTAGTTAAAAATCAGTTTAACACACAGTCAGCTACTTTAAAACAACTTGACATTTACTCAGTACATACAAACAATGAAGACATTTTTAGTATACTGTATGTCATCTGACAATCACAGCTCACAACAGATATGAAAATGTTGAAATGTTACAATTAACTAGAAAATTGCACTTAGTTGTGTATACACAACATGTAATGTGGATTTACTATTACATTGTAGTTAAACATTAATCAAGGGAGTGACTATCATACTGAGAAATCAATACATTAGTTCTGAAACATCATTCTAAAACAGCAGCATTCCTTCAATTAAAACATTTTCATTTTACCCTTAAGCATAATATTTTTAGTATTTAATTTAAGTGGCTTTTAAAAGTGGAGATTTTTAAAATTAAAGTTTATTATATTTCTTTTTATATAATTTTGATGAATCTGTTGTGAAAATATGTACTGTATGCTACTATAAGATTGAGGATAAACTTTCAGTTTGTGTTTCATGGCTTTTTTTATAGACTCATTTTGATGAGATAGTGTACTGAGTTAATATGGGGATATTTTAGTAAAAAAATAATCACTCACATGATTGTTTAGAGCACAATATCAAAGAAAAAATACCATATAAACATTTTTTACAGAATAAAATACAATACAATACAATAGGTGGTACCGTATGCAGAATATTACAAAAATAAATGTTCCCCTTTGTTCCAAATCATAAAATCATTCTTAATATCCTTGGCTACTAAATAAGACTTTCTGGGAAGTGATAAATGAGCACTTTTGTTTAATATAGTCTCCAAAACAAAGTATGTTGCCCTAAACTTTGGTGCTGATAACAGGCAAAAAATATCCACTTATTATGAACGTAGCAGTACATCCACACTTGATAAACAAAATTGAGCTACAAATGATTTTATCTTCCTTCCTGCTTAAGTTTAAGGATATTTTTTCTTTTGGTTAGACTCAAAATAAAAGGTGATCAAGCAACCGTTCTCCTGAATGGAGCAATAATTAAAATCTCATTAGCTATCACACAGCTTTGACAAATAGAGGAGATCTGTATGTAACTAAAGTGAGTTAGTAACAATGTTGGTTAAGTTTATGCAAAACAAAAATAATTGGATAGAGTGCTGATTTAGTATTAGTTTTGGACATAAGAATCAACAGGGTGTTTAATTAACCCTGTGCCCCCCTTTAGGGCAAAAGTCCAGACCATACACTAATTAGCAGTTTGCCAGATTTATAATCACAAAGCATTTGTTACTGTTGAAAAGAAAGAAAAATGTTTTCTTTTTACATAAAGTACAGCTGTGTATTGAGAAAAAAGGTAATTTCTGAAGGCTTTTTTATAAGTTATAGAGTTAAATTCAGTAATAGTCACATGTCACATGAAACTGCTCTGCCAATATGCCTTCATTTAGAATGGTGCTGTCAGATTGTCTTTCATTTGTGTCTGTAGTTTTATGGACATTATCTGTGTTTGTACAAACTATTCAAAAATCATCTAAAGATATATATAGACAAACAGACTTAGACAGTGCTGTGAACAAGTATTTGATTATTTTGTCTAAGTACAAGTAGTATACAATTATCATTATCTTGGCAAATACGGAAAATCCTACAGTATACTGTATGCTTTATACAAAACTAGAAAGCTGGAAAAATAAAATAGTGATAGATTTAGAAAAAACAGAACCAATTGCAATAATCAAACATGAAGAAGTAGCACATAACCTTGTGTGATTACCTGAACTAATTTCATGAAGAACAACACCCCAATGAATAATATGATTGAGGATTTTTTTTTAAGAATTAAGGTATTGTGAAATCTGATTTATTCCATTTGGTTTAGGGCCAGTCGACTAGGCAAAGGCAAGGACCCCCATGCAGAGCGAGGAGTTAACCAAGGGGCAGCTGCAAAGATGTGGTGGAGGAGGGATGCTTGCAGCAAAATGTGAAAAGAAGGGCATTAGCTGCTTATTATGTGTACAGTATATATATATATTCTGTATATAGTTTTGAGAAATGAGCTTGAAAATGATTATGAATTAGAACAGGGCAAAAGCCCTGGTTATTTTCATCGCTCCCGAACTTCAGCTAAGCTCTTCTATTCTGCTGTTTGGCAGCAGCAGCATATTTAAATAAGATCCTCATTTACATACTGTAAGAACAGCAGCAAAAGAAAAAACAGTATTGATATCTTACCTGGCAGTTACTCAAAACGGCAGACTTAAAATTGTTAGATATTCCCATACAGCATATGGAGGCTTCTTTATTTGATCATTTCCATGATTATTCCCTGTTCTTCATGTTTAGTGTTAATTGCAGAGTGAAAAATATTTTTTAGATCTAATGTTGACTTTTAATATAAGCCACTGTACTATACATAATAATGCAGAAATAAAACTAAACAGCAAAACCTAAATAGATGTACTGTATTTAACCACTATTGGTAGTCTAATAAAATCTTTAAGACACTAAGCATGTAAAGAAATATTATGTCTAGATTATAAAATATGATTATAAAATAAAACATGATCTTTAATAATTAGCCAATGTTTATATTGAATATTTAGAAGGTACAAATATATTTTTCCTTAAATGTCCTAACTTTTTTCTTTGATATGCAATTTGATATGGTTCAAAGTATATAAAAACTACATACAAACAAATGTTACTTTACCAATGTTTCCTCATGAAATTTCCTTTATGCATTTTTATCAAGATCAGTATGCATCTATAGGCTCAGTTTAAACTCAGATCACAATAAAATACTGGGTTGTGACATAACCCACTGTAACAGTCATTGTATATAGAATTAAGATTGATATTGACATACGTCAAAAACATTGTGATCAAAGTCACTTTACAGCTACATTTCCAATTACAGATAAAACATAAACTATTTTTACTGTTTCATTGACACATCCAGGAAGTCACCATCTTCAGTCACAGAGAATTCCTTATTCACCTCCTGTACATAATTAAATAATGAGACTTCCTTTCTTCCTTGTGAAACTCAGACCATCAACCAGTGATGAAGCTGTGGAAATATTTAAGAAATACAGAAAACAAAAGTACATCACATTTGATTGACAATTCAAAGGATCTACTGTAGGACCAGATGCATAAAACATTTTGGCAATGTGTTGCTTCATCTTTGACTGTCTTAGGAAAATAAAATTAAGACGCAAACATGTTAAACAGTAATTAAACCATCTTAAACCTATACTGGAAGTGTTACAATTTTGTGTTACATGCTAACAAAAATTGACTGCAACACTCTAAAGCAAGTCCTGACAAAACTATCAGAAATATAAATGAATTAAAATGCATTGACAGTCATGTAAAATCCACATATTCTTGCAGTACTTGACTCTGTAATACTTAAGCCATAGTTTTTGGACAAAGTCTTAAAATGGCAGCTACAGTAAGTCCTTAGTATACAGATCCTGTTTTTCTTCAATATATGTAAATGCATTTGAGGTGAATTTACATGGTAAAGGATAATTGATAAAACATAACAAAGATTTGTCAATCACAATTATTTTACATTTTTATAGAATGAAAAACTAAAGGCTCAGGTAAAGTAACTGACAAAACATACTGTAAACTGTCGAACTTCGCCATTTTCCACTAAGTGATGCTCTTTCTCTGGGGTAATTGCATATGCTAATTTCTGAAACAAAAAGCCAGATGTTTCATTAATTTATTGCATAACAAAGTTTCTGCAATACATATAAATAAAAGATGTATAGCATAAGAAGTATGTGCTTTTTTTGGTGGTAATTTCTGTACATCATCATAGTGCATTCTGGTACTTCACAGATCAGTGTATACCAAACATTCTTGGTAAAGCCAAAAAATTAGTTAACTTGAGTCAGAGTATCTTTGCATGGTAGCGTAGTTTTACACTATGTTTGCATGCCATTAGGACTGCCTGAGTATGACTGAAGCTGGAAAGGCACTTTACTGTGTACTACAGTCATAATTGCTTTCTTTAAGCTTAGTTAGCTTAGTGCTAATAAGTACTGTTTATGATATGTTTATGTTATGTTTATTGAGAACATAAGCCAAACTTTTAAGTACTGAAATTAACCAAGGCCTATAGCAAAAAGAATGTTCTGGTCCCTTCTACTGTTAATCACTTTTCTGGCTCATTGGTGGTAGGCAACACGTGTAGAATTTATGTTTGCCACCTCTGTCATTGAGAAAACTAGTACCTAGAATCTTTTAAACTCTTGTGTTCCAAAATTAGTTTATAAAGACAGAAATTTAGCATATTTGTCTTTACAAATACAGAAATTAATACAACAAATCCAAATACAACAATGCTTTACGTAGGACATACTACTGTATTTACATACTACTTCCAGGTGGAGTTGAAATTTTAAATCTTAAACTCACTGACCAATCTTTTGCAAATAAGGATTTTGATACATAACAGCACATCCTAAAATATTGAGGATTTGCAAGTTATATGTAATAGAAATAGATCTGATCTGAATCATCTCAGTAAAACTTCGTGGACATTAGTTTGATGTGGTTAGGAATATCCATGCCCTTGAAATCACAAAAAGCTTTATATAATATAAACAAACTTTTTTTTTCTAATATATATTTTCTTGTAGGATTTAGGTAGTATTTTTTTTCATCTTGTTTAATATAATGAAAATTTTACCAGGCTGTTACTTGAGATTAAAAATCACACACACATAATTAAGCAGTAAATACAGTTAATATTGTTATTCTCAGGCATGTTAAAAATATTAAATAAAATGAGAATATTTTAGATATGAAATAAATACAAACCTTGAATAACTGGAATAAGTAAATTTACTTAATTTAAGGATTTTCAGAGTTTATTCACAGATCGTGATTCACAGGAAGAACTTTTTTCCTAAACTGTGTATGAACTTTAAGTCTTATAAACTGCATAATAGTTTAGAAAAGACTAGATATATTGTATGATGGGGATTTACCCAGAATGGCTTTGCACAGACATGTCACGTATTTTAGGTGTGACTCATTTTGCAGAAGAAAAGTGGTGTTCAATACGTTATAAGTTGTAACAGGTCAAAGTTACTGTATATTTAATTATGCCATACGCATAAATATATACACTGCACATATACATAACTTTTCCTACCCATTTTTTGGAATAGAAAATACAAACTCCTAATATTACTCAACAAAAGGAAAACCATTTAATTATGTTTATTCCATGCTGAAAAAAGAAGAAAGAAAACACAAAGTTTGGCCGTGGAGATCAAAACAGATTTATTACATTACCATTATTAAATACAAACTCCACGGCTGAAATGTTGTGTTTTCTTACTTTTTTTTTCAGCATGGAATAAACCTATTACTTGTTCCTTTGCAGCCTACACATGCTGACGCAGCTACCCACCTGAACTACTTCAATTATGTTTAGCAACTGTTAAATTAGAATACTAAAAATATTAATTTCACTTTCCAATTTATTTAGTCTTATTTTATTTTAAGTGAAAAAAGCATGTTAATTTAGCATGGAGGTAAGGGTTTTATTTACAGTTCATGGCCTGTACATGGCCAGTACATGGCCTGCTCTATTGTAAATACTGTATAATCAGTTTAATTACCATAAGTACAGTAGGTACCACAAATAAATAATTGTTTCTAAAGATATCCTTAAATTTATGAAAGTCTACCTTTTGTTAAGAAAATCTGTTCTTTATGAATGTTTCCTGGAAAATGTTTATACTTACGTCTCGAAATGTTCCTGGTAGGACACAGAATTTGTAGATGGCATATATGGGTACCATTGTCATAGAGGATATGGCTACACACCAGCCAATCATGTTTGCCCAAACTGGAAACACATATGTTCCATAATATGGAGGGTTAAATGTTGCAAAGCTGACAACCACCATAAACTAAAAGATAAAACAAAAGGAGAACATCATTCAAAGATGACTACAATTTAAAGAACAAAAGAAAAATACATGTCTGATGTAAATCAGAAAGCATAATTCAAAATGTATATAGTGACTTTTGGAATGTTTTAGATTAAGTTGTATAGATAAAGGTGTAATAGACATTAATTCATAGCACCTATAGATATACCGTAGTGTTTGTGCTAACCCTAACTGCAATCTTACCCTAACCCTTAAACTAACCCTAAGATCACCACTACTCAATATCTCATCATTCAGGTACCATGTCCTTCCAGGAAGTTGGCGATCATGGTCTTCCACTGGACTTCATTTGGCATGATGCTCATGTTCTTGTTTATGCTTTTCAAGTAGATTTCTGTTGGTCTCCGCCTGCTCTTTTTCCCTGCTGTTCTTCCAGTAATGATGATGTTCTCAAGTTCTTCTTTCATCAGAATGTGTCCCCTCAGAACTGCAGCTGCCTACTGAATATCTGTGGGTGCTTTTATAACATATTTATTATTTATTCCCATGAACCTCAGTGTTTGCACAGTGATGATTAATAATAATAATGATGATACAATTTGATTATGAGCATTCAAAAAACTCAAAATGTTGTACAGTAGCACAAATAATATACAACAGAAGCAAATAGAAAATGAAATAAAAATATATAGCAAATTGATTTAGTGAAACTAGTTTCAGAGTCTCCAGTACATTTGGGGAATTAGTTCCATCAAATTGTTGCCTCACATGAGAATGTTCTACCAACAACAGATGCAAAAAAGACATTTACCAGTTGGCTTCTGGCAGACAAAAAGGGTCAAATGAACAAAGGGAAGTCTCACTGATCTGTAAATATTTTCCCATGCAATCCAGTAGGCTGCCATAATAAAATATAGGACATTCTATTTAATAACAGAGTATCTCTTAAACCTTTATATATTCAACTTAATCTAAAAAATGATTAGATGCTTAATCGTCAATTTATGTGATAATTCACATAATCTTGCTTGATGATGTGAATGATTTTCTCTTGCTTGATTTTCTCATCATCTTGAGAAAAATGAAACTGATGAAACTTGGTATTATAAGGATCAATAAGTATGTCTTAAAATTGACAGAGTTATAATAATATTTTTAATTAGCTCAAGGTGTATAGGTGTTAATATTTTTACACAAACCTTTACCACCAATTTGGTGCAAATCCCTCTTTCTACTACTAAGTACAGAAACAGAGCTGATTTACATTGTCAAAAATAAAAAGATAAAAGATAAAAGATAAAATGATGATTCTAGCTCAAAGAAAGTGGCAAGTTTCTGTTACCAGTTATTCACTCAGAGGTCTCATGAAAGTCCAGAGGTTTGTGATTGTGACCAGAACTAAAATTCCAAAAAAAATTAAAACCAGTCAGAATGTGCTACTTATAGAAGCGGAAAATATAAAAAAATGTTTCTGTCTAATTAACTATGTCTTTGAAATATTGACACAGTTCTATAAAATAAAAATCCAAGCATGCCTTTGGAGAAATGTATGCTTGACCAATAAAAATCTCTTAGCACCAGGGGGCAGTATTTAAAATTGCTGATTCTTACTAGAATCGTGGTTAAATAATCTCCAGCAATCTCAAGACAACAAAATAAATATTGTAAGAAAACTCAAAAGTGGTAAATGTGGGTCAGGCCAACACAACATTTTTTAGCTTGGAAAGTTTAGACATTTTAATGTAAGTGTTAACTAGACATAAGTATCTTAGATCATAAAATGTAATCCACCATCTCTTGCCAGACTGTGTCACATCTATTGCTGCAGATAAATATCTCCCACCATACCTTTTTTTTCTTCTTCCATCCTGTAAATGCTATCTATTAACATAATTACTATTAAGTTCAGAAACAGTTTTTGTTCTATAGCTATATGAACTGTTTTAGGCTAGATCTTTTATAATTTATTTTTTGTATGGGCAAAATATGTAATGTTTTGCATAAGTATAATATTGAATTGAATGGTAATGCTGTATTAGAGTAAATTCTTAATACATTCTTGTGGAAATGCAGTCTTGTGGCAAATTAATTATCTTTATTTGTAACTGAAGCTATAAATAAGTGCAAGTTTCTCAACAATAATCAGTGGTGTGATGATTTTGTCTATGTCATTAGATTAGGTGAACAGGCATGTATGTGCATCAGTGTTCCATAGTGTAAGTCACAGGAAAAAGTTATTTATTTTTAATAGATGTGGAATGTTTCTTGTGGCTGCTCACTGTAGACGTGCACTGTAAACTTTCGATTATTCAGAATTTTTATTTAAGAATTAGTTTTTACAATAATTTGTATTTATTTTTACAATAAATGCAGTATGTTGAAGCAGCAATTACATTTTTTATATTTTTGGCATTTATTTTGACATATATTGTGACATCAGTGCTGTGATATACTGTATGAATTATCCTCCTGAGTGATCTGATCCTAAAATACAGTACTGTATATTCTACCAAATTAAAGGATACTGCATTAAATGTTTTATATCACATTACAAAGAAAATATTTATCACTTTCTATGTGTTTGGACTTTAAGCTTTCGTGGTTCAATTAAATGAAAACAAATCAAAATATTGACTTACCAATAGGAAGCAAGGACTTACAAACTTCCAGCACAGTCTCCAGTACAAGCCAGGTCGATGACCTATCATTTCCTTTATATCATCACTAAACCGATCAACTCCTTAAATAAAAACAAAGACTTGTGTATTAAATACTGTTACAAACTACTGTTTTCAAAGTCTGGTATCTAGGCCTAAACAGAGAACCTGGGAACACTGGGTAGAATTCAAGATGTTTACATACAGTAGCTGTCAGTGTGCTGAGAGACAGATGATCAAAGAGAATCAAAGGGTTTCCTCTAGTTTTCTCTTGATTAGAAGTTACAACACAGAGAATCACAGCATAAAAGGTAGGACTAAAAAGAATATAAAAGAAAGATACAAAAAGAAGAAACACCCTCATGCTTCTCTTCCTCTTAACTTGAGCAATGGGAGATCTTGTTCTGAAAAGTAGACCAAGATTCTGACTAAGTAATATGAACCATGTAATACAGAGCTTGCTGTCCTGAGGCCTTGAATCCTCTGGCCTCTGAGATGCAGTGTACTTTTTACAGGTGTAAAAGTTTAATGTTGTATGTTCAATGTTTGTGTTGTTTTGTTTTGTTACTATTCACTGTTAATAACTATTTGTCTGATCAAAGTTTGACTGAAATCATTACTTCCACCAGTGCTGTACCAGAGAAAAAGAGCAACTAGAATGTGTCTCAAAATTATTCATCGTTTTGGGGTATATCTTTGACAGTCAGGTATCAGAGTTTATTTTTATTATTATTTTACTGATTTTATGCTACCTCCATGTTTTAAATACAGTATGTATGTGGTTTCCAAAGTTTTAATACATTTTTCATATATATATATCAAAATTAAAATTAAAAACCTCAAATACAACAAAAGAACAATAAAATATCCACTTCATAATGCCTAGTTTAGCCAGGATAACAAGTATTTTCCCAGTAAGTAAGAGAAATGTGAAGAATGTGATTACGGCATTTCAGTCCATTGCAAAGCAGCAAAGACAAGTTAGTAAAAATGCCTGTATTTATGATATAAGAACACATAAATGTTTACAAACAAGAGAAGGTCTTCTTGGTTAAATGTTTTTTTCAGCAGTCAACTGATCCAAGGATCCAGCTATTTGTTGAAGGAAAGCTTCATCAGCATTCCACAATCCTTTTGTATAGAAGTGCCTCCTTTTTTTGTGAACTTCCACATAGTTTTCACTTGTATTCATTTTTTATTCTGAAGAAGTACATTGGGTTGACTTTGTCAATGCCTTTGAAATTTTTGAATACTTGAATCCAACCTCCTCATTCTGTTTCTCATTTCAAGACTGACTATGTGTGAAGTTCAGTAATTTTAGCTTGTCAGTGCAGGTCATTCTTGTTGAATGCCCACAAATGTATCTGGTTGCTCTTCTCTGAGCTATCAAATATTTTTTCTTTATACACTTTTAGCATAACATTTCTTGATTTAAATTCAGCACTTTCTATACATATTTTACACATGCTAGAATTGTTTGCTGTTTTCTGTTGCTTCCCTACATTACTTAAAAGTTGAAAATTATACACCAGCATGAAAACCTAAATCTTTTATATACAGTATGTAGCTTTTTAAAGCTAAGTGTTTCCCATTTTATGTTTGTAGCCAATATTTCTGTCATCTTCATTTAATTCTCTGCATTTGATACATATGAAATACTATCATTGTCTGCCCGTTGCTGATCTAAAGCCTTTTGGATTTATTTTGCAGCTTTTGCAGTTTTTGCTAATTCTTCTAGTTTGGTATTATCTGCAAAATAGACTAGATTTCTTTCTATGCCAAAATCTAGATTTGTGATATAAATCAGGAAGACCAGTGGTCCTGATACAGACTCATGTGGTACCACACCAATTGCTTCACCTTAATTTTTAGCATTTACACCCTTATCTGAATCCTCTGTTTCCTGTCTATTAACCAATTTATAATCCAAACACAGATTGTTTTCAATTAATGTTCCTGAAAAATATTACCTAATTCAAACTAAAATAAAAACCATCTCCCATTAAGAATGTATGTAAATACAGAGGGAAGATTCCTTGTAACCAGAGTTTTTAAGTCCTAAATAAAAACAATTACACATTTTGTTTGTTAACAATTATCAATTTCATGTAAAACATGAAGGAAAAGTGATTGTTTTGTGGTGGGTGGTGAACAACTGTGATGAAGCTTTAATCACATCACCATAGACACAACTGGACTGCCCAACTACCTTTGATGCTTTTAATCTTACTGAACCATTTAAATCCCATGATACAGTACTATACACTTGTAAGCATATGGTTTTAGCTGATTATTTTTACATTTATTAAATCATATTATTTGTCAAATGCATGTTTGTATCAATTACTCCTGAAGAGATGATTCTCTAGTGTATCTAATTAAATGTGTTCATCTCTATTGTGTAATTAATAGAACGTTGTTGCCACAATTTGGAAAATCCCAGTATAAAAGTGTACAATTATTTGGTTTTGGGACATTGTATTAAGAAATCAAGAATCAAGTGTTTTATAAATGAAATGTTTATCCTGCTACAAATCAGAAATGTATTCTGTATACAGTACCAGAGGGACTATGCAGTTTTAACCTAGTTTACATATTGTATTCCTTTATTAAGATCACCTGGTTGCATATTTCCAAATCTTCTTCTTCCCCAGAATAAACATTTCAGAAGAATGGATTATGAATACCATTATTGTAAACTAAGATAAGCAAATAAGTCACTTAAGGGCAAGTGCTTAAGGTTTCTTTTAGTTATGATTGAGGTCTTCAAAAGGCCAGTGAAGCCCTGCAGTAATGCAGTATACACCACACAGTTTTGTTTACTCCACTGAAAGACTGCAGCAAAGTGACAGACTGACCAGAAAGCCAAGAGGGCTCAATAGGATTTCCATCAATTGATTTCAAATTTTGAGTTAAGTGAAGTACTGATTTTTTAAAATTTAATTTTAATTTAATTTTTTGTGCTGATCTTTTCAGCCTAAGGTCTTAAACAGGTTATACCAATTTTATTTTTTTGGTTAAAGATATAATAATATTTTTAAAAATACATATTAAACAATGAATACATACTAATACATATACAACGAAGTCACATTTTATTTTACATTTAATCACTGACCCTATATCCTGTAAAACATTTAATTATCATCTGCCGTATACTGTATAGTGTCCTTGTATCTGATGTATTTGTCCTTGTATCAATTACAACAAAATATTGAGGTAATATCAAAAGTAGAGGTTATTTTGAGCTGAAAAGAAAAAAAGAAAAACCAATATCTCCACAGCGGAATACTGTTAAGGTATTTTTCTTCTCCCTACTTCTCAGCTTTGAATTTTGAGCTTTGCTTGTTTAGTTAAGACAGCTCACATGCTGCCACATTGCCTCACTCTAATCACTAAAAATAATATATTGGCTTTATTTTCCATAACAGCAAATCAATTTGTTTAGTAAACTGAAGGATGATGTTGAAAATGCCACATTATTAATACATAAGCTGGATCAGTCAATAAAATGTGGTAGTGCACCTAATCAATATTGAGTATAGAGGCACAAAAGCAGTGTTACTTGCTCAGAGATGTACAATATGTGATGTAACTATGACATTAATTTCTTTTTTTTAAGTGTAGATAAACTTTGTATTAAAAGCTAAATGAAAAGTATAAGTACTCATTGGCCTATGTGGCAAGAGAGAACATGTGACGCCCTCTGTAGCCAGAGGGCGCTCCTTCTCTGTCCTGTCTCTCATTTCTGGTTATCTGCTGTCCTTCCAGTGTTTCTCACACTCTGGGGCTATATATTTCCGGGTCTTGCACTCTGCCCGGGATCAGCATTGACGTTCGGATGTTTCTTTGCACTAACGAGCCCAGGCCTTTTTCCCGTTCTGCCGCTACGCATAGGATCATTTTTGCTCTCCTGCCTCTCCACTGTTCGTCCCGTTTTCAGACATCCGTGACAAAACACAAACCAGGACCTCAAAAAATTGAGTTCATTTTGATACCTTTAAAGCACATTACATTTGGAGGATTACTTAGCTTCAGGTCACAATAATTTATTGAAAAGATGACCAATCAATAAGAACCTGCAAGGTGGAGAAAGGCATTACACCTGCTGATGGCATAACCAATCACCAGACGTGTGCTGGACTTTAAAAGGTATTTTAACCAACCAAAAAAAACATTGTAAGGCCATAAACTTTGCTTACTGTCTCTGTTATTAATGCCATACCTGGCCAAAGAATAACCATGTGACAGCATCCAGCATTGTCTGAGTCAGGAAACTGAAATTCAGTTTAAAATACCATGGCAAATCTTGTGATTAGCTAGCCAAAGATAAATTTCCCCTGATAAAAAAGGAATGAATAGAGTTTTGTGTCTTCCTGTAAGCAACTGCATACACCTGCCCCTTACTGAGACAGTGACAACCCCCCTCAGAGGGGGACTGGCTAATGAAAAGGACAGAAAGCTCTAAGTCTGAACAGATGGATGATCCCTCTTCCTCCCACAAGCCCTTTGACACAAGGAGGACAGGGCAAGGAAATCTACTTTCTGCAAGACCACAGGAGAGAGCAACAATTGGTCCAGGAAACACAGACCAAGAGAGATATTGGCAGTAGTACTAACTAACAGTGTTGGGACTTTGATCTCTTCTTTGTTCTGGGGACAAGGAACAAAGACACAGGCCAGGAGAGCTGATACTGAACAGACAGAATGGAACAGAGTGTAGCCTGCAGGAGAACTTCCAATGCAGCCTAGCTGTTACGACCCCAAGTGTATAGGGGTAAAGGGGTGTAACATTTAGGATAATTCTTTTGGAAGCAGGGGGGGTTTTGGTGAGGGACTAGGAAGCGTGATAAGGGTAAGGAACTAGAGTGGTGCCAAAGAAAAGAAAATAACAAACAAAATAGAGCTGGCTAGGACAGTGAGGGAAACCTAATCTGACTACAAAAGAAAACCCGAAACACACGGTCTTCGGCGTCTTCAACGCCCTAGCTAACCTGCACTGACTACCCAAAACCATACAAGACAAATGGCACTCACCCGTACTAACTAGTGTACTAATACAAAATCAACTATGTGTAAAGTGTACCCAACAACCTAAACTAACCTTATATCCAAAAGTTCACACAAAAACACAAGTGAACCAGGAATACAAATAAGGGAAAACGAGTAATAAACAGGAGCAGGGTACAAAAGAACACAAAAGTTGAACATGTAACACTGGGGCAAGGTAATGACAAAACAAGGATGAACACACAAACAAACGAAAGTACAAAGAAACTAACGTAAAACCAACAAAACAACAAAGCCGAAGCTATACAAAAATACACACACACAAAGCAAAACAAACCAACAAACGAAGCCAAAGCAATAACCAGAAGTGAAGCGAAGCGAAGCGAAGCGATAACCAAAACCAAACGGGACCGAAGTCAAACAAAAGGCCTCTCCTTGCTAAAAACCTCCATGTTATATGCTGAATAAGATGTGTTCTGATTGGCTGAGGGCTGATTGATGATGACATCATATTGAAAGTGTGGTGTAATGGTAGGCCAATGGGGAAGGGAGAACAATCAAGGGTCAGCAGTGTGGACATAACAGAAAAACACACACAGAACACACACTGGGACGTAACACCCCCACCCATAAAAACAAACATCTAATGTTTGGACAAAGCGAAAACAAAAAGAAATCAAATCTTCGTTAGATTCTAGAAAGGGCGTCAGCTAACACATTTTCTGCCCCTCTCTTATGGAGAATTTCCAGATTATAGTTCTGGATAATCAATGACCAGTGCATCAGTCGCTGATTTTGATTATACATACAATGCAGAAACACCAAAGGGTTATGGCAGTGTAAATACATAGGTAGGTGGCTAGAACCTACATAAACTTCAAAATATTGTAAAGCGAGTAGTAACGCCAAAGCTTCTTTCTGAATTGTCGAGTAATTTAACTGATGTTTATTAAAGTTTTTTGAAAAGTAACACACTGGATGGTCCAATCCATTATTATCTTCTTGTAACAATACTGCTCCTGCTCCCACAGCGCTTGCATCAACCTCCAATTTAAATGTCAAAGAGAAGTCAGGGGCAGCAAGTACAGGAGTACTACACAAAAGACCTTTCACATTCTCAAATGCATGCTGACATTCTTCGGACCAGGTGAATGTTTTGTTCGGGCTAAGTAAACTCGTCAGTGGGTTCACTACAGTAGAAAAGTTTTTACAAAAACTTCTATAATATCCAGCCATACCTAAAAATCTGTGAGGTTCTCTCCTTGTGGTAGGAACTGGGAACTCATTTATGGCGGATATCTTAGCTTCTATGGGTCGAACTTGACCTTGTCCGACCTCTTTTCCTAAGTAAGTCACAGTGGCTTTTCCGAATCACATTTTGCAAGGTTGAGCGTTAGATTTGCCTTCTCTAGACGCTCAAACACCATTTTTAACAAGGCCACATGGCCCTTCCAGTCCATCGAATAAATAACTAAGTCATCAAGGTAAGCATTACACTTAGGTACTTCTGCTAAAACTATATTGACCAGCCTCTGTGTAGTGGCAGGTGCATTACGTAGTCCAAATGCCATGGACGTATATTGCAAGAATTTATCAGGAGTTACAAATGCTGAAATTTCAGAAGCCTGACGAGTTAAAGGAACCTGCCAGTACCCTTTTAATAAATCTAGTTTAGTCACAAAACGAGCAGAACCTAAATTGTCTATACAATCATCCATTCTTGGCAAAGGAAACGAGTCAGGAACAGTGACTGCATTCAATTTACGATAATCTGTACAAAATCGATAAATTCCATCAGATTTAGGTACTAGTACGCATAGGGAACTCCAAGAACTATAGCTTGGCTTAGCTAATCCATTCTCAAGAAGGTAGTTTACTTCCTCTTTCATTATTCTTCTTTTTGTAACATTAACACGATAGGCATTTTGTTTTATAGGTTTAGCACCATTAACGATAATATCGTGGTGTAACACATTAGTCTGAGTGGGAATATCACCAAATAATGTTGGAAACTGACAAATTAAATTAATGATATCTTCACTTTGTGAACCTGACAGATGACTTAGGAATGAGGGAAGGTTCATCAAAATATCAGAATTTGATAAATGAGCACACTGTTGAGGTGCGTTGTACAAAATTAAACCATACTCATCAATCGTTTTAGTTTCAACATTGTCTATAACTGGACTGGCTATTACAGCCGATGAGAGAGCGGACATTGTAGTCTTATCTACATCACTCTGTTCTGAAGTCTCTCTGTTTACATAAGCCTTCAACATGTTTACATGGCACACTCGAGTCTGTCTCTTGCGGTCAGGAGTTCGAATAACATAATCTGTATCACTAAGTTTTTCAACTATCGTGTATGTGTCAGGAACAGTTCTTTCCGGGCCCTATGCGGGCGACACGATCCAAAAGGTGAAGAAACAATAGGGGAAAATATCATGCAGGAGTCGGTCAGGAGACAGGGGGGCGTGTCCATGCAGTGCTAGTGTCCGGGGGGGAGTGAATCCAGGGCGAACAATCCAAGGGTAAATCCAGAGAGGGAATCCAAGACGGGAGGTTTAGTCCAAGACCAGGGGATCCATCTGTAGTTAAAACCAGAACCGGGTCGGGACCGGCGGGGCAGGGAATCAAGAACAGGAAACTAAAACCATAACGGAGCCAGACGCGGCAAGACCCCGGGCTCTCACGACACGGAAATCAATGAGAAGCCCCGAGCAATCGCCTGCGTCTGGCTTTAAAGGTGGAACTAAAGAGGGGCTGGAATAAGGAACAGGTGTGGGGAATGGGACAGAACGAGGAAGGGCTGGAGCGCCCTTAAGAGGAGGAGTAACGATCGTGACAGTATGGTCCAGAAAAACGTGCTGAAAGGGCAGAACCAGGAATGGGCAGAAGAACTAAAACTTTGTCACCAGGGTTAAATATGCGGGCAACAGCTTTCTTGTCATGACACCGCTTCATGCCTTTCTGTACTACTCCTAATGTCTCCCTTGCTAGTGAACAAGCATTATGAAGGCACTCTCGGATATACTTACATATGTTAGTGCATTTGTTTTAGGATTTTCTCCAATGTCTAACATTTTCTCTTTAAACACTTTTAATGGACCTCTAGCAGTATGTCCGAATACAAGTTCTGCGGGACTAAAACCAAGAGATTCTTGTATAGATTCTCGGACCGCAAATAATATCAATGGAATGCCTTCATCCCAATCTTTTCCTGTTTCATAACAGTACTTTCTTAACATAGATTTCATTGTTTGATTAAATCTTTCAAGAGCTCCCTGACTTTCAGGATGGTAGGCACTTGACACCTGATGTGTGATATCTAAAGACTGTAATACAGACAAAAAGTCTAGATAAAAAATGTGTGCCTCGATCAGACTGTACTATTTTCGGTAAGCCGAACGTTGAAAAGAACGTTTCAGAGGCAGAAGAAATTGAGTTGTTCAGCATCCTTCTTTTTTGTGGGTGTTCTTCTCAACAGAGCCACAAAAACACAACAGAGACTGCTGCAGACGAATATTTTCTTTTTGTATATATATACAGTATGTAATCATGTTGCATTGCATAGTGAAATAAGGAAATTAGGATTTTCTACTGCTCTTTCTCCATTACCCAAATGGACTGCTCGTCCTCTGGAATCAAGTTACTTTTGGCGTCACATATGTTGTGTTTCTGACTAGTGATCAATGTTGAGATCTTTAGAAAATAAGAAGGGCACTGAAACAAAACTAGTGTCTTCTGTTGGTCTGTGAATGGACTGGTGATTCTACGAGATAAGCAGAACCTGGCAGGAGAAAAAGGATCCTACCATCCTTTATAATTGATAGGTGACATACAGTTGTTGTCTACAAAGTCATGTACAAAAAATATTTGCTTATCAATCGCAATGAATCTAAAAAGGAGATACCTCTCTCTGCAGTGATACCTCTTTTTGTAGCAAAAATTCTTATATTTGTAAGAATAGAGCGAATCATTTCATTTCCAAGACAGTAAAACTTTATATGGAGGGATATAATAAGTCTCTCAATAGAATCCTATATTTTGAGCAGTACTTTACCAAAAATAAATAAAAAAACACTTGAACACTATTCCAAAATAGCTGTTGTTTTGTTATGAAATGCCTACTGTAACATATCTAAAACCACAATTCAAAACATAATAGGTACTTGCTTTTATCATTAGTAAAAAATTTAACATTTACTTGTTTCACAATTCTGAGTATTTCGTTCCAGGTAAAAAAAGAGCTCCATGGCTGAAAAAGCTAAGTGCTGTACACAAATGCTATTTTACTTTATATTGAATGGAACTCATCCACTGTTTGGAAAACTATAGAAAACCTTACACCGTAAACTGCCAATATGATATATTGAAATTAATAATAAATCAGCATTGCAGTACATGAAAAAGAAATACTGCCTTACCATAGAACCAGGCAATACCAATAGCCTCAATGAGCACTCCAAAGAGAATTGATGTTCCTGCCGCAAAATGGTCCAGGAGAGTAAACACATAAATACCACCCTGAAAAAGAAATGAGCATTTGACATAGAGCTGATGATACAGCAGGGTCAATGAGTCATCTGCTATTCTACCAACATAGCAGCAATCCATAGAAGTGGAGTGTCACATCTGATTTCAGTTTATTACTGATGTTTTTTTTATACTCTTTTCTTTTTCTTTGGAAACTAGACAATTTATCAAGTGAAACAGGCCTGTGAAGGGTTTTATGACAACTATGCAAAAATGAATATATTGGTATTCACATCCAAATCTGCTATTTGTTCCAAGATCCTTTTTCATTCTTTCTTACCTTCTGGAGCACAGTTTTAATCAATAAGAAATGTGCAAATTATGAATTAATGCTTTTTTCAAATAGTGTGGCTCTTAATGCTAGAAACTTTTTTTTTTCTGAAAGTAAGCAATGACATATAAGAAGTATGCTAATGTTAATTAATATTCTCTTTGCCCATAATAATGACTGAGCTTTCCAGCATTGCAGAGTAGCAAAACTGTTCAAAGTTTGCTTCATTGAAGTTAACCACCTGACATTATCAACTTAAAACAGAATGTGAATTGACTGAGCTAGCCCTATAATCCATCTATAATGTTCATTTCTTAGACAGATTAGACTTGTGTACACATATTGATGATAAATATCAGTCCAATCACATTTATACAGTGTGATTAAAGCTCATTTCGATATTCGAAATTGAAATGTAAAAGTGAAAATCTAACGCTTTCTTGATTACATAACCTATAATTTTGAAAATTAAACGTGACAAGATACAACTTTCTCAGAGTTACAACTAGATTACTTTTAATGCAAAATAGAAAATAGCCTGTGGAAATCGCACTTTGATCAAGATAGATATGAAACTGTAATGCCACCTTCAGAAAAAGTAAAATGTTATGCAGTGTCACAACATTGTCATATTATTATTAGAATATTCACATGTATAGGGAGTAATTTTGAAAATTGCCTTTGTTCCTCCAAAAGATCTTTAACCAATGTGTACACAAACAGTAAACTGCCTATATAATTGGCTGTTTTGTTTCCTAATAATGCAGTAATAGAAGCACCTGGGACAATTTTAAGATTGGATCATACAAATGTGTAGTCTTGTTTAGTGAATTCACTGTTACCTTTTGACTCCCTTTGAAATGGATGACAAATCAGCAACAAGAACTATCGAGACTTAGATACACTGCACTAATAAACCCTATTCTGTAATTGATGAATCACCCTGTGTTACAATGATTTTCTTTCACAAGTCTTTAACATTCTACCTCAGTAATTTAATCATAACTGTTATTTGTAGGTCAAGTACTGTAGATACTATTGTAGCATTCTGCTCCCTACCTCCCAGTGTTAGACTGTTCTGTTACTCTCTGCCCTTTCACCCAGGTAACCTCTCATCCTCCTACCCTATCCTATAGAAGGGGCACACCCCTATATTTCTTTCTCTTTCAACAATATGACAAGCTATTGGAGATGTTGCTCCCCCTTTATGTCTCTATCCCTAGTTCTCTCTCTCTTTATCTCCTCAAGTGAACAGCACACCAAAGAAACCCCCTGCCTTTTGAAGCTGCATACAGTACCTGCCTCCTGACTCATCTGTGTTGCTTTTCCACTACTGAATTGGGTCCTGGGGCCGAATTGCCACAATATAGAGTAAACACATCGTGTTTAAATAATTAAAAAATATTTTGATGTAGGAAAAATATGTAGCTGCACAGGAGAACACACTGGGCTGCGATCACACTTCTGTTGACATCTTTCTCAATAACATCTGCACAATGTCATTAAAGAGGAGACAATTTTCTGTTTATACTGTAGAAGCAAAGATTTCAAGGTTTAATAGAGTATATCCATAACTTACATTTGTGACACAAAACAGGGAGATTAGGAAGGTGGTGACTACTATGAAGAGCGTGAAGAGTTCTCGGTGCTTATGCAGAAACTTGAACTCATCTATCAGTCCTGTGATAACAGACTCCATACCACCCATCTAAAAAAAATGGAGACAAGAACTTAGAATTGGATTTAGTCCTAAAAATCATTCTAAATTTAATCCAAAGGGAAGCCAAAGATCTTTTAATTTAGAATGGATCCTCTTCTCTTTATTCTGTATTCAATTTAGGAATATTTAATTTAGTATTCAACCAAAAACTTTGATTTTAAGGCTTAAAAACATTAAACAGGTAACTGCTTCATTAGCAAATAAAATATCTATATATTTTTCAATTAAAAAAAAACTAATGTAGACCCATATACTAAGATTTTTTTAAAATACATGCAGTTGGTAAAATGTTTACTTACAGCACTGTCAATACCTAAGGTCAACAACATTATGAAGAAGATTACTGCCCAGACTGATGACCCTGGTAATGTAGCTATGGCTTCAGGATATATAATGAACACTAGTCCCGGTCCTATAAAAAAACAAAACAAAGATTTCTGTATAAAAGTAACAATGTAAAATCAAATATTTTATTAATAAAATAGATATTTTAACAGTCAGTTTTTAGTAATTCATTGATCAGAGCATAATAATTAGAGCACACAATTGGTACATGGGTGAACTACTGTTTTATCAAAACAACAGAAATTACAAATGATTAAAAGATTAAGTTACTGACTAACATAAAAATAAAAAAATACCCTTTATAAGAATATGCTTTCAAAATGATCAATTTACTTTAGAATCAAAGTGCTTTTAGTCAAATTAATTTCAGTTATTCTTATTTCTAAGAAAATATAATAACTTTACAATTGAAGTATTATTTTTCGTACAAACATGAAAATAAGGCACAAGAATATTGTAGATCGTTCAATCAATTTAATTCTTAAGTGGCTCCTTTTAATACAGAGCATTCCCAAGATACTTTACTAGTTAGTTTTTAATTTCCTTTTCATTTAGAAGTGCTTTTTTAGGAATTATACAGTACGTGGTCAGGTAATTGTTCACTGAGCCCGTCACACAGAGACACAGACACCCTAGAAAATGTCTCCCTGAAAAACCCTTGACTTTGAGAGCTTACCATCTGTTGCCACCTCATCCAGAGCAACTTTGTGTTTTTGTGACATGTATCCCAGGAAAGAGAAGATGACAAATCCAGAGAAAAAACTTGTCAGAGAGTTGATGGAGCTGGTAATGATGGCATCTCTGGAAAAAGATAACTTGCATTAAATGTGTGTGATTAGTTTCCTTACCTTTTGCTTTCAAACCTTTGTATATTTACACACAACGTTGCAATACAGCATTGTCAATTTTGTTTATGTCCCTTTATTGATTGATTTGGGGTTTATTTCTGTCCCTGTGTTAATGTAAATCATATTTGTTGGTAACATTTTGGAATTGTCTCAATATTAACTCAAAAAAGTATGGGAAATATCCATGAATAGAAGTATGCATGTACGTTTGACATACAATAAAAATGACTAAACTGCTATTTAACAACGATACAGTGAACATCATCTGAAACTTATTTTCCAACATGATTTTCAGCCCAGAGCTTGATTCACTGCATTTATACACACATGTGTAAGTTTACATTATAGCTGAAATCTGTTGTTTATACACACAGTATACTGCAGATGATAATTAAAGGAAATTATTCACACACTCTTTGCTCTATTTGCTTGAGGTTTATTAATCCAGCATTTCAGCACAAAGGGTGACTGTGTCAGGGCATGAAAACCACACCATGATACATTCTGTTATACTGACAAATATACAATATATGTTAATTTCAATATAGTTCTATGGCATTCACAAACATTTTAATAAGATAAAGTTCATAATACAGTATCTGTTCGCTTTACATTGACAAAGTAAATATTAACCCTCTCTCTTTAATATTCTTGTGTAATTGATGATTCATTAGAATGTAAGAACATAAAAAGGTACATATGAGAGGAGGCCATTTTGCTCATCTAGTCTGTTTGAAAGATAATGTTTAACTAATCCAAGAATTACAGCAGGCTGTTCCCTGAAAGAAGCTAGAGTATCGGCTTCAACAACATGGCTGCATAGCTTGTTCCACTCACCCACAACAGTTTGTTGTAAAGAAGTGCATCCTGTCCTCATTTATAAATGCATTTTCACATGCATTTTCACTCACTACAAAAGTGAACTGTCTTCATCAGATAAAATAAAAAAACAGTCCCGACTACATCCTTTATATTAAGAATGGCACAAAAGAGTGACTGAGAGCCCTTGTCATATGTGGTGTATACTTTATGTACAGTATAATTGAATAATTATGTCACTAGATGATAAAAGTTTCGTGTGCCTATAAAGACATATTTGGTGGTGAAATGTTTGTTTATTTAATCCAAAGCAAAAACAGAGTGTGCAACTAATCTCCTTTAATTACCTTTGGTGAAATGCCACCAGTCAGCATCTCACTAATTTTGAGATTTTTTTTTAAATAAACAGTTTTTGAAATGCCCATAAGCATTTCTTATAGTGACATCTACAAATATAGAATTGTTCTATCATAATTGGAACGTATTCTGTTAAAGAAACTGCTTTTATGTAACATTTTATGTTTTTTTTTAATTTAAATTAAAAAACAATCTTCATTTTGATATTGTAGCTGGAGTTTCTCCCAAATGTCTTTTCTACAGTAATTTCTTACTTTCAATCTGAGATGGAATTGAATTTAAATTTAAATTTTATTTAATGCTTGTAAATATCAAGACAAGTGTACAGTGGAACTAGGAAAATGAATAATAGTACCCTTTAAAAAATCAGACACTCTGAGGCCAACTGTACTTACTACTTTGTCTTACATGCACTATTTCTACACTCATCTAAAACATGAAAGATAAAATATTAATGAAAATGTTTTACATCTAACAATAATTTACCACAATCCTTTTATGAAGTTACTTACTGCAAGATACATAACATATTTTTTGCATTCTAGGTTGTGTCAAGCAAGGTGTCTGCAGGGCTTCAAAGATATTATAATTAAACGGGTTGTGAGATGGCCACCCAATTAAAATCCCAGAATGGGATTATTTCTTACCTATAACAGTTGTTACTGAATTTGTTATAGCTTGAAAACGCTATTAGCACACCAAACCCAACTCCTAAAGAGAAGCAGATCTGAGTGGCAGCATCTATCCAGACCTGCAAAACAAATGCCCAGGGGCCAACACAAAAGAAGGAGAAAAAAAAGCTGTTATTAGAGATAATTGCAGGAAACTCATTCAGCACAAAGATGAAAGACACTTCTGAATACAGGGTAATTTTGCAAATTGCTGCTGCATGCATGTGCCTAATCTAATTCCCGAATTGCTGCTTTGAGTCATCAGTAGTGAGCGCTCAGGGAAATTGCATTGAATCTCAACCTTACTTATGGCAAATACAATATTTGTACAACTTCATCAGTTGGGAAAAAGGATTTAATGGAAATAAAACCAACTCCACTTGAAAATATTTTACACTGCATAATAGCTATAGTAAGTGTACCATTGAACCTGGTTGCCTCCATTTTGTAGAATAAAAACAATGAAGACCGTTGCATGGATTTGAGGGTAGTAGAAATGTACTGTATAAGGCAAAAATTGTTTATTTTTAACTTTGTGAAAACATATTTTTTTAGTCAGTGTAGAATAGAGCTATAGCAGAACATGTATACCACATTACATGGTGTTTTACTTGACACATTTTACTTGAGCATTTTACACCTTTACTTTATAAGCTAACTGTGTTGTTACAGTGGGTGAGCACCTTATCTGGGATAGTTTCACTTTAAAAAGTGGCCCAGTTTCATGTTATATTATATTGTTGAATCCTGTGTTATTTCTAGAAGAGATGTTCAAACCCAGGGGATTCATTTGAATGGGAAATTCTTATAACCATTGAAAGGAAATTAAATTGGTTTCATTGGTGGAACATAAAAAGCAGATTTTGCTATTATTTCGATCTTCAAAGTTTAGTATAATGTGTTTTGTATCTGTAATTGGTGTTACATAGTGAAAAGTTTGGTTTTGGATTAACATTTACAGTACAAAGAGAATGAAACTGGAAATAAAAAATAATTTGTACCGTAGTTAATTTATACCTCATATTTTATTTAAATATACATACCTCAAGGATTACAAAAAAGCAAAGCTCTGAAGGACGAATGGACAATTTCAAGAATAAAAAAGCATACTACCAAGCCACTTATACACCGTGCAGCTGGGTAAACAGGATAAGGGGACAAACTAAGTACATATACTTTATGGAGAGCAATTAAGGAAATCTGTACTTTCTACCACAATGTTTTCATTTTGTTCAGCTACAAAAGGTGCCTCAGTTGGCTAAGAGTGTTCAATCCCAGCCTTTTTGGATACGAAAGCGGCACAGGACTATGCCTCACCACTTAAGTGGGCCTGTAAAATTTACTAAGTGGGATTTGCCTTTTGTAATTCCTGTAATTATGTTACCTCCGTAGTGGCTTGGGTTTTTTGAAAAGAGAAACTGTGAAAGCAGAACAGACTCACGGAGGCTTCACAAAGGCGGAGGAAATCGACACTCAAGTAAGCTTTAATGCCATCAATGGCTCCAGGGAGGGTAACTCCACGGAGCAGTAACACAGTCAAGACAACATATGGCATGGTAGCAGTGATCCACACAACCTGAAATACAGAAGTCACATCAAGATTTGTACCTTTTAAAGATCACATCATTTAAGCAGTGAATGGTTAAATTTAACATTTTAGAATGGGTTTAATTTGTTTTCTAATTCAAAGTTAGCTTAAATTCAGAATGAATGGTGAAAGGGCTTGTTTTGGGACAATCATACCTACATAAAATGATCAGATTGTCTATAGGAGAAAATAGTGATAGTTATAATATAGAATCAGAGCTGGCTAAGAGTTGCATATGTGTTCAAACTCAGTGATTTCTATTCAAATACTCCCGGAAACAAAAATAGTTTGTAAAAAAGTATTGTAGTTTAAAAAATATTTATAAAACAAAAAACTATAGATTTGTACCTGATAAAATAACAGTTTTTAGTCTTTAAATTAATTTTTATTCTTTTAATAAGTTTTCTAAATTAATATTCATCTTCAGCTTAACCCCACACCTTTCCTGAGGTTTTGACTCCTTTCCATAAGCTGAAGTAGAGAATCACAATAACTACAACCAGGCACGATGTCAGCTGCCATCTGGGCAACCCCAAGTCATTTATTCCTTCACTCTCATGAACGTGCAGCACGCCTCGCCTACAAGAACAGAAAGCAATGGGCAATTATGTCTACACAAGCTTTAATTCTGCATGTTGTTTCAAACTAGTACATATCACAGACAAATAACTAAAAACATAATTTTATCTTTTTTATTTCCAGTCAATTTTTAGAATACAATATAAATTTAGAAAAAAGATTGTGAATTCTTTACCAGATTTTAATGTTAATGGAAATTGTTGTAATGGGCATTTATCTTTTACTTTTGTTAAAGGATTAAAGATTTTTACTTTTGCATTAGCAGTCTGCATATTCTTTGCTGTCTATGTGATATGCTTGCAGTGTGGAAAAAAAACTGCCAGACTATATTATAATAAGAAGCACATAGTATGGATTACAATGTACTGTACAGCATCACTTTCTGAAGCAAACTATTCTTATTTAAATGATGTTCCTTACATTAAACACTAAAGCGCCTTGAAATACTTTTAAGGCCAATTGCAAAGGCTTTAGAATCATCTACAGGAAATAAATTCTAACACTTTAGGTTTCTATACACATTAAACACTTAACACTGGCTATTCTTCTACATAATCCATAACACAGATATATATTATCATTTGGTCTTTATTACTTTTTTATATTTTTATACATATACCATAAGCTTGTAATCTCTTGCTTCTGTAAAATTTTCATTTTGTTTTAAATTTGTTTTTTATATATGTATGTACATAAACATCTGAAATTCATTACATTTTACCACCTGCACCCACACTCCAATCCATAATAACTCTCAAACCATAATTTGCCTTAAATCGGGTAGCAGGTGCAGCAGCCTCGGCATGAAGAGTGAATGCATCTTTCTATTGATGCTTCAATAATTAATATAAATAAAACTCCCAAAAATAATTTTGGCATTCAGGACCATTGACATTTCCAAACAAAAAGGACTACTTCAGACAGTGAAATACAGTTATACGACATTCATCCTTGTGATGAGGATGTTTTTTTTTATACATATTCATTGTGACAGAAATAATCAATAAAAATCTCTTTGACATGTGAAAAATTATGATGTGTGCCTCCAGAAGGTCAGTTTAGGTGACATAAAATAAACGTACTCAAAATACTCTGCTGCTGGGGTTGATTTGTGTGTATCATTTAGAGTTGAGCTGTTAAAGGACCAGAGATCAGAACAGTTCACGCTGTTCCAGGTATTGTTGCAGTCCACCCAGGGCAGTTTGCCAGTAAAGGAGGAGAAGAGGTAGAACAGAGCCCAAGCGATGATTACATTGTAGTAGAAACCCACATAGAGGGAGATGATGATTACAGTAAAACCAACACCTACAAGAAAAGAAAAGAATCATTCTGTTGAAATGGTCAAAATCATCATATTTGGATTCAAAACTGATTCAACTGATTCAAAAATAAAATAAAAATGTAAATAAAAAATGTCAATCAATTTTACGTAAATATAATTTAAACAAATATAAAGCTGATAACCTTATGTAATAGTTTTGTTAAATGATATGTACTTACTGAATTGTTGTCTTAGCGGTTATAAGATATGTTATACTTAATTAGGCTCTATGTAACAACTAAACAAAAGAGAGCTAAGGAATAGTTTCATACAGTACTTCTGTGTTCAGCATGACCTTTACATTATTGTATCATATCCCATAATTCAATATATGCTCAATTTTATTGCTAAATGTCTGTAAACTTACATGAATCGTGAAAGGTGAGCTACTACAGCACCTGAGTGCTTAACCTAATGACGGCCATGGTGTGCTCCAAATTCTTTGTTTTTTCTCTGTAATTTCTTTAACCCATCCTGTCTTTTTTTTACTATTTCTTGTGTGTTCACCCATTGTTATTTAAAGTATAAATGTTGGTTTTTTTTAGCCATCCAAAACTGTCCTTATAATTTATATAAAGAATACTACACATAAAATCTATGATACAACAATCTTTTTCAGCAGTAGTTTGTAACTACTGTAACGACAATGGGCAATTTCAGACACTGAAATAATTGAAAAATATATATAAGCTAGTTTGCCTTTCTGTTTTCAACATGCTGCATCACTTTTCTACATAATTGAATTTGTTTTACTGTCCAGGTGTTGTGAGTCTGTGATTCCCACATAAAGAAAAATTATATTAAGCTTTGAAATGTGAATTCATTGTGCTTGTGCTAATGATTTTTGCCAAAAGGCTCCACACGTGTTTTCTCTTAGCCATCCAACGCATTGATCTCAAAGAAAAAAACATGTTTATCAGTGTAATTACTGTAATTTCCTGTTGAATGACATCCAATCTAAAAGCTGGGCTTGTGATTAAAATGTCAAAATCTTTAATGTCTCAATGGGCTTTCTCAATAATTGTCATGTCAGTGATTTGGATTGCTGAGTTTCATTCTTTCTTTAACTATTCATCAGCTTAAAAAGTTTGGCCACAGAGCCATCTTTGTTGGTAGCAAATATGAAACACATTTACAAAAAATATAACATAAAAAAGAAATAGCATTGCAGATGCATTCATTTTAATGACCTGGGCATCTTTTTGAACAGTTGTCTGTGAAATACTGACTACAGTATGTAACATTATGAGCTGTTGTGGTTATAGCTGATTAGCCACAACATTTCTGTGGCTGTCACCAAATATGATGAAAGTGCTGTATTTCTCATCAAATGCGTTTTTAACATAAATATTATAGTTTATAAAATTATCTAACATAATTTACACATTTAGCCATTTTCCATCACGATAAGGTGCCTAGGGAGTTTGATACAAACACATATTTATAATATAATTAATAATTCTAATTAATATTTACTTGCATTTACAAAGGATGAGGCCCACTCCATCCTCCACTGAAATGCAGTTCCCCCCCGATTTTGACATGTGGCAGCCATTATGTGCATAACCATTATGCATCAGATCCATTCCAAAAAGTGAGAAATCACTTCAACAAGCCCAAGAGGTGGAATTGAAATACAATACTGAGAAAGCACTTTTACTTTTACAAAAAGTCCTATGACTTTCAATTATGAAGTAGTCAGGATATTCAATGTCTCATCTGAAATCTTCATACATGACAGTGTCATGGTTCCACCCCTGGAGCATGATTTTGCAATTCTGGTGTAGAGGAAGAATGCTACCTGCTAATTCTCCAACACTTACAGCAGCAAATTATTAGGTTTTTTTAGAGGTTTCCCACCCCTGTATTGAAAAGGCCCCACTTGTTTAACATTTGAGGACTGGTGAGATCAACGTAGTAATACATGCTGGTAACACTTGTAAGGATGAATATAAATATTATGCAAGATATTGTGATATGGGGAAAGCGGAGAGTGTTTGTAGCACAGAAGTTAGATTATTGACAAATACTAGTCCTGACACCAGCTCATGTGAAAGCAAATTATGAAATTCTGAAAGAAAAATAATAAATCTTCCCCAATTGTCAAGTTGTACCAAACAAGTTTCTTTATTTCTATGTGATCACTTCGATGGTTTTATGGCTTATTTATCTGTGATCAGTCTGATGGTTGAAAGAAAAAAAAATCATAACCAAAAAGACCAAAAGGATTTGTAATATAAAACTAATGCACAAGCTAAATCCTGCAATATCATGGTATGTGTAGTAGGAGTGAGTTACAGAGCTTAGCTTTCATAAAACAGGCACAAATCATTACCTTACCAAAGTTAGGATACATTCTAAACTGAGTAAGCAGGCCTGTAGCCCCTGTACAATAATTAATTCAAATCCAAAACAAGACAAATTTTAATTGGAGGATATAATATGAAAGTTATAAAAAATTACAAAAAATGATTATTTCTCTATACAGTATTTAAGCTAAATATACTGTATATTTAAGCTCTTTGGTATCCACTATTCTTTAGCTTTTACTCTCACTTGCATACTGTATAAATAATATGCATTACATAGAAATACATTTATGTACTTCATTTTATTAAGTCCAGAGTTTGCCAAGAGAGTAAAAACAGTGAGTGTTATTTTAAGTATAATATATAATCAGAAAAGTTTATATTATGCTAAAACATAAAGGGATTTCAAGGCTCTAACAGTCCTATGCCTAATAATAAAAATAATAGTAATTTTATTTTCAGCTTTAATTGTATTTTCTTTATTGCTCTTTAATTATAAATAAACACATAAACTATTGCTCTGAAAGTATAGTGCTTTATCTGGAAATTTGTAAAATAATGGTTTTGAAATGACAGGAAAGGTTACAATATTTCAGTGCAACACCTCAAGAGAAGTAAATTTATAGCACATTGATGTGTTTTTCTGGACCCTGAAAAATAAATCTAAATGAAGAAGGTGGAAAATATGAACAACAGAAGCAATCAGAAAGACAAATATTGAACCTAAAAGCCTGTGGAAATGTTCTGTTTTGAATAAAGAAGGTCACTTTAGAAATGCTTGTAATGTTTCTGTAGATTTGAAAAGAAAGTAGAAAATTTAGACTATAGATAATTGCATTCATTTCATGATTTGTTTTCAATTAAAGAAATTTGTGAAATGTCTTATAATTAGTTCAAGGACGTTTTATGAAAATACACCAAAACTAAAGTCTAACTAAAACTAAAGACTAATGTAGAAATTGATGCTTATGAAAAGTCATGGATTAACAATGCATAGTGTTATGCACAAAACATTAAATATTAAATTCTGTAATAAGCTCATAAAATTGTACAATGGAAAACTCACATTCAATTAAATTTTTTTATACAATCAAAGTAAATACCTTTGAAAATTGGGCAGATTTTCCAGACACCTGCTGCTCCTTCTCGGTTGTACTGCCCCAAAGCCAGTTCCATATAGAAAAGGGGCATTCCAGCAATAACCATGAAGAAGAGATAAGGGACAAGAAATGCTCCTGAGATAGTAAGAATAACAACAGAATATATTAAAAATTAGTCAGATTGAATCAGAACCAGTAAATGTTGCAATCAGACATTTTAAAAAGTACAACATTTCATTATAGCTGCATTATATGCTGTACATAGTAGATACTTTCCTCAGATGGTTTAGTTTTGTTTTTTAAATGTACGTTGTGCTACACATCAGACCAAATAATGCTTTACAAATTCATTGCACTCCACCATGTTTCCATGGAAAGACAAGCCAACTCAGTATTGTCATGTCATGCAAATTGAGTGTAATACGAGGACGTTTTATTTAAACTAATTATATATATTAAAGGTATTTTGCTGTTTTCACAGAAAGTGTACTACTGTAGGTTCTATACTGTATACTAACTAACAATTAAAGGAGGGGGAGATGAAAGTCAGAGGTTTTCCGTGATACAGTGTTCCACTGTAATTGTTTGAATACCTGTTACCATAAAACAAATGAGATGTGCAAAATCTGTCATGTCATATTAATATTTAAATTCCGTTAGTGGAGATATGTGTGTTATCAATGACAACAGGTTTTAAAAAAGTGATTTCTGGCACTGTTGAGTAAAAATCCAACAAAAACACATATGAAAAATATATATTTATTGTAAGTGAGGAATGGAACTCCCATCTCAGAGAACTAAATCATAATTATAAACTTGTGGAGATGTGGAATTTTAGAGATTTGTGCTGTGTGTAGAGACAAGTTGATGATCTACATCAAAAGATAAAATCACTGAGTGTTTTCTAGCATCAAATCCCTGTGCCTCAGTATCCGGTGTAAAAGGGAAACCAAATGACAGTATGACATTACCATATGGTTAGTAATCTATTCTTAGCATTCTCTTAGAATCTTCTCTTTATAATGTGCACACAGTAAAGGTCAACTCTTTTAAGTCTTCACAGAATCTGGGCCAAGAGCATAAAGGATCACAACCCACAGTGATATTTTGGCTTCAAAAGTACCATGCACTAAACTTATTTCTATCCCTAGAGATTGAAGAAGGAAAATATGCTGGGGGCTTAATAAAGTTTTGAATAAATTACACGTACTGTAGGAGTAGATACAATTTTTGTCACTATACACTATATATAGTGTATACTAAATATACACTACACTATCATAAAACAAAATCTGATCAATTTCTTTATTTGACAGATACACCTGCAATTTAAGTATTTGTAGAATAAAAAATGCTAAACTTAACACTGTTCTTCAGTGTGATGAAGGATGATTGTTATCATCTCTTCATTGTCTGTAGCTAAGTCTAAAAGAAATATCTATGAGATTGTTTGTGTGTGTATAGAATAGGGGGGATGTTTTAAAGTGGACTAATTACAAAGACTTAGACTAGAAAAAATCAGTTGCTCCCTGCATTGATTGGGTTATATTAACTGTTCTTTTTCTGATAATACAATCAAAAATAATAATCATAGAACAGGTTGTTGTTATTACTATAATTACTATTATTATTGTTGCTGGTGGTGGTGCTGCCACTATTCTGATGATTAAGCTAATTTTACGGTATGCTTGTAATAAAATCATCTGTGATGAGTTGTTTTCTACTGCTTATTAAAATTGAAACTGCACGTTTTCTACTAGAAAATGCGTGGATAGAAAACTATTCAAATGTACTGTATACTATTGTCAATTTCAACCAAAAAAGTTATCTTGATGATAACATGTTATTTTTCCTTTATTCTGTTTTGAACATTCATGTTCTGGAAAAATTAGCAAATAGAGAACCATAACTGTGGATCACTCTAGCTCTAGGTCTGCTTGCAAACATGGATGCATAACAGTGTTTCCCAATTAATTCCTGTTCAATTGTTAGAAGATGTAATTGGAGGTTAAATACTTTGCAGATATAGGCTGAAAATGTGATTGATGCCGCATGCCCCTGTCAATCGGTGGAGATGGAATATAGCCAAAGCTGCAAAACCCAAGGCTACATGCAATCTAATTTCTGTCAAGCACCATCCATTTTGCTGCCTTTGCCTTGACACCTGCTCGAAAAGATAAAGCTTGATTCAACACCTTACCTCCTCCATTTTTGTAGCACAGATAAGGAAACCTCCAGACATTGGCCAGGTCTACTGCAAATCCAATGACTGAGAGCAGAAAGTCAATTTTCTTCCCCCAGGTTTCCCTTTCTTCATTACCAGGACTGGTCGGGGTGGGGTTGATCAAGGTGGAATTTGTGAATTGCACTCCATTCTGCTCCTTCACCAATATTAGCTCTACTTCTTTGGGACCCATGGTATTTGACTGTTTGGCTGGAGCAACAACTGAAGACATTTGTGTGACTGGTAGTCTGCCTTTGATCATGGGGAGGTCCAAGCACCCTAAGATGAATTTTCCAAGCCAAATACCCACAGCTACAGTTTCAAACTACGTAGGACCTCAAACTGAAAAAAAAAGAGAACAGGAAGGTCAAAAACCCAACTCTCTGTTTTACAATACTAGGTCCAAATGACTTGACTGCTGTTTTACAGTTAACATTTTTAGATACCCAGCCATTAAGAAAAAAATGAAAATTCCATTTTATAGCCTTACAACCATAACCGTTTCCAGTATATTTTTTACCATTTTTCACTGACAGTGAAGATCAGTTTTGTAACATGAATAAATATTTTCGACATATCTGTGAGTGACATTGGTTCTTGCCTTTAATGTATGCATTTTTTTAACAGTCATCTTAGCTCCAAATATTTGATGTGTGAATTCTTTTAATATAATTGGTCATAAATAATTAAATAAAGAAAAATAAATCTTAATTGTATGTAAATATGCAGTTGGTATGTGAAAACAGAAAAGCAAAAAAATATTTTGTAAGAAAAGCTTTTAAACTTGTTTTGTATTTTTAATATAGTAGACTTGTTATTAACATCATATTATTGGGTAGTTCTATCAACATGTTCTAGTAGATACATAATATTTACCTTTAAAGAAACATAAAACATGAACATTATAACAGTGGAATACACTAAAGAAAAATACAAGTCTCCCTTGTTTTTTCTTTGAATTATACTGTACATTATTTTTCGAATTTTTATTAAAATATACTTCTAATCTTGTTGCTTTTATTGTGGATTAATCTTACTTTCTTTTACTTTCGTTAAATTAAGTTATATTTTCACCTCCATCAAAACTAATTCTGAAGTGACTGTGATGAGGTTTATTCATAGAATTTTATTCAGTCTAATTTATGAAATACATATAAAATATACCAACTACTGTGGTATTGTGTTGCCGTTAAGTAACTGTAGGTTGTTAAATTATAAAGATTTAGAATTGTTTACATATAACTTAAAACTAATGTAAGATTAATTACTGTAACAACACAGTGAAAAATACATGTTGCTTGTTGAATCAAAATGAAAAGCATGGAAGCCTGCTCATTAAGAACTGAAATGTATGAATTAATGATTGGAATGGGTTATGTTGAAAAATAAGTTAAATGTCTCACCTTTTTTTTCAGATTTTTTTTTAATTCAGAGAAAGTTTTATTTCCAGGTTTTCCAGTCGTTTCTTCTCCCCAGATGTCCCACTGTATTGTAGCACTGAACCTTTAAACTAAAGCTGAAACCATATTTGGTAGATCTAGACGAACCTTGGTTCTATGAGTGTAACAAAGTTGCCTTTCAGGACCTGAGTATCATGGAAACTGTTAATTATCAGTTTAATTTCAAAGAGATATTGCAAAGTTCATTTGAAAAAAAAATAGCCCTCTTGAGTTAGCGGCTGTTCTGTTGGGGCCACTGAACTCTGTGGGTCTGTGGAAGAAATCTGAGGTGCCACACTAGAAATATGAGAGAAACATAAACACTCCCTCTCTTCCGCTCACTCTCTCTCTCACACACAAATCACCAGTTCTGCCTTTACCCCCTCCCTTAGGATCTGCAAACTATTAGATATTCACACACACATTGGATGACATATTCTCACAACTATGGCAAAAAATAACATTAGAAACAACCCCGACCACCTTCAGGGTTTTGTGAAACTGATCATGTTAACAAAAGTAAAGAGTTACGCTATTTGTTTCATTTGTCTGGCCTCCATTTTCCTATGAGCAATAAAAGACTAGAGGTGTACAAGGTTATAAAATAAATGTGCTTTAGTGAGGTGAGCAAAGCACTTATAATTCAAGCTAAACTGAGCATAACAGCAATGAATGGCATTGAATTGTGGCTTTTAGAAATGTTCCAGTCCTTGGAAAAGCTCAAAATAGGTGAATACAAATATGATTGTCAACAGAATTTTCATAAGAGGAAAACACGGGCAATTGGAGATCAAACAGAAGGTTATTGTTTTAGCTTTTAGTGGAAATTGCTGCAACTGAAGCTGAAACATAGATTTAGTTAAAATCCATCTTTGCAAAACTCAGTTTATACACTAATGTTGAATTGAAGAGCAGCAAATCAAATAATATGTGCACCTATGTTTCTTGTATGTTAAGAAGCATAACAAAAATGTGATTTTGTATGTGAAAATAGTGTTTATATTCTCATGTTCTCTTTTGGTTGAAAAAAAGAAACATAGCATACTGAACCTACAGTAAATAATAATTGAATGTGTACTGTAAAAAATAACTTTGAAATAGTCATTTGCTACTGTATAAGGTTGAGTAGTTTCTATACCAAATTTGTATGGGGTTCATTTTCCAGTACTACAAGCACCAGAAGTTTAATAACACACACGTATATATTTCAGTGCATATAAACCCATTTTACATCAATAGCTACTAACATTTCAGTGACATTCTCTGCCCTTGTCTTGCAAATATTCACTCTCACCTGCCCTTTTGAGAAATCACATTACATTTAATTGTCAGATCTCATAATCTAATAAATTACATTGGTGTGGTTTCAAATCTCAACCATTTTCTGACAGCAATTACACAATTACTGCTATTGAGATTTATGAAAAATAAAACACAAGATCACAGCAAGGTTATTAACAGGTGGTTACCACATAAACCTGCACAGGAAATATACACTGCTTGCATTATGTCAAAATGTCACATTCAACAGCAATCCAAACCATTTTATTTTCTGTCAGCAACAATAAAATATGAAAAATGAAGTCAAAGTGCCTCACTCAAAATGTTCAGCTTCTTTGCATTTCAGTTAAATAAATAATGAATGACAGAAGGGTCAGAGAGCTCCTTGAATAAAGCACTTCACCTGTAATGCACAACAAGCTCTATAGCCTCCGATTTATTTGTTCATCTACAGACTGCATTTGCCAGTTGTTACTAGAAAACCCTAGAAATAGCACTGAATTAGGAACTTTCCCCTTATAGCAAGTAGGGCTTCCTCCAGATTCAAGGGGTGATGCAGCACCCCAAGTAGTAATTTTTATTTTTAATTCATTACTTGTCTGAAACCTTAAACTATGAAGTTCTGTAGTACAAGGATCATCATCTTCTTTTACGGATACTACAGCTGAGTCATTGTTATGAACATCTGGATTTATTTTATTATTTATAGAACTAGTTACCATCGGTGGGAGTTTGCTTCTCCTTGTACTTTTTCCATTTAGAGAAAAACAAAAGCTGGGAAACTAAACTTTATGAAAGATGAAGAACTATAAAAATAACAACAATATTCCCATGACATGCAAAACAGGCTGTGCATCGAACATTGAAAGCCTCAGCCTCCTCTTATAATTATGCAAAAACACAGTAGCAACAAATACAGAACAAACTAATATTGGAAAAATAGATTTGGTGTTTTCAATGCCTCTCAGTGTACTATATTATTCTACTTTTTATTTAAATGTGTTATAGTGTTTAATTTATATAACTGGGATTTAAAATTATTTAAAGTATAAAACTTTCACTTCCAAAGCTGATGTGCTCCATTACAACAGGATAACTATCACATATACAGTAGTAAGACACTCCATGCTGTCAGCTGGAAGAGTTTTCGGTAGTTTTCTGTCCGAGTTATATTTCCAGGTGTTGCATTTAAGTGAAAAATTAAGGGGAAATATGACTGGTGAAATATGAATGTTGAGCAACTAGACACAGATCCTCTCCACATCTGTCCACTCTTGCATCAGTTGATAAAGCTTCCATCTTCCTTAGTGCAGTTCAGCTCTGGAATCCTTCTCCACATTCAACTTTGCCAGAGGCTCAGGGTCATGGTCTTTAAAGCAGTTCACACCTCTGAAGAAGGCTTTTCTACTTTTCACCATGGAATTCAGATAATCCTTTTCCTTTGTAGTTGGCATGCTGACATGGCACCCCACTTGAACCTCTTCAGCGAACAACATAGGTGTGATTGAATATCTGGACCCTGACAGCCAATTACATTTTTGAACATGGCAGACTGTTTTATATTGGTTTTTTTTTCAAATATCCATGAGTAAAACAAGAAAACCTAGTCCAGTGGCAGCAGCAAGTCATCACATGCATGAAAATTAGAAGAAGTACAAGAAAAGACAGAAGCACTGAATTAAGAAATGTTTAATCAAAAACAAAGACAGCATACAAAAAGGCTTTGAACTTATTATTAAAAAAGCTTTTTCATCTACAAAGAGGTGTCCAATTACTAGGATTTATTCTTGATATCACATAATATGCTCAAATCATCTTTATGTGTGTGCAACGCATGAATGAAATGGCAATGTTCTTAATGAATACCAAGGATATGAAATTATGGTTTTACAACATTTGTTATTCTACATTGAAGTTTTAAATAATGTAATAGCGACAGATATACTGCAGAATGCCTATTTCGGTGTTCTACATATATATAAAGTAACTGTATTGTTAAATTATTTGAAATAATGGGCTCAACTTTAAATTTTCATGAGACATTCTAAATAACCAAATGGGATGATTGATAAGTCTTTGATATATAGTAACACATTCTTCATCTTAGTGGGTTAAAAAGTCACCCTCTCACTGACCCGTGCCCTCCTCTCCAAATACATTCTTCCAAAACAAAGACCAGACCGCTGGTTTAAACCCTCTTAAGTACTGCATATCTCTGCAGTGTGTCAATGTGTTCTGCTCTGTGTAAATGACTTTAAAATCAAGAAACACTTAACCTTTGTCTGTCTGCTCAACCATGTGGTGGAGACATGTTCACCGTATGGTGTTGTTACTTTGAGGAAAAATTAATTCCTTACTTTTTTCCGCAAAAATAAAGATGGTAAAGTTATACTTACTGCAGAAGTACTTGATTCAAACGAGTGAAGAATTCGGTTTTCTAGATTACTTTTCTCATGGTAGTTAATATACAACTTTGTAGGTAAGATCATAAACTTTTACACAACGGAGCAAGTAATTCAGTATTTAATTTGAAAAGTTCAATTGAGTCACAATTAGACAACCCTTGTTTTGGAAAGTTATTAGGTATTCATGTTTTAATTCTGGAAGAGATAAAAAAGTACTTTAATAACCATAACTGGTAAATGATTACGTATTTTTAGAATGACTGGCAGCAGACATAAAGCAGCGACTAGTCTGGAAGTATTGCTCATTACTTTATGATGTATTTCCCCATGTCAATGCCAGTAGAGCTTGGAATGAAAGCTGCATATTTTTATACCTACAGTATAAACTTGAATCATTGTCCTTTTCATAAAAAAGTTTCATAAAACATCGCTATTTCACTATTTGCTCTGCTTTGTTTCATTGTCCGTTTAGTTTTGGCTCTGGCTTGGGATATCTTACCAACAATAAAAAGACAAAGTAAAAGTGAAGTCTGACTTTCAGTTTGCATATTAAAATAAAAACCCAATTACAACTATCCATTATTTGTTGGACAAGACTTTTGCTATGATATGAAATTCAAATTTCTTGCCAAGTTAGAAAATATGAAATTTCACAAGCATTGTAAGGTAAACAATCAAGATGCTAAAATTGACTTCACACAAATAGATGGGTTATCTCTTCTGTTGGACAATGAAAACAGCTCAGTAAACATTTTTTTTTCTGTGTACTGAATTCAGTGTGGCTCTAAAACAGTAATATCGTATATGTAATTTCGGCATTTAGAAAAAATAGGTAATGCCATTTATATTCTCTCTACAGTGAATATGGATCAGAACTAGTTCTTCACAGTAATTTCTTAAAAATTCAGATGTTTAAATCTGGGTACAGGATTTTGTTTTGAAAATATCACCTTTAGCAGAACAGAACTCCGAGAGTAATTGTTCTTGGATATTTTAATACTATAACTGTGGGTTCCTCTTAATACAGGTAGGTTATTTCTCTCATGATGCTACTAAAAATGATATCTGAGAAGAGTAGGGCGCCATCTGTAGTTTGGTTGAAAACTGTAAGTGTGACTTCTTATGAAGTTCTTAATGAAAGCAGCTCTGTGAAACCTACAGTATCTCAACATTTCTTAATGCCCTGGCATTCTAAAAAAACACCTGCTAAAAGATGTATAATAGCTGGCAAAGTGAATGAGCTGCTTATGCTTTTGAATAGACACACAGTTCCTGGTGAAATACTGTACTGTAGATAGATGTACTGTACTGTAACTTCATCAAAATCAGGAGTTTCAAACTCAATTATTTAACTGATGAGATTGACTTTGTTTAAAACAAAATCTAGAGTACGTTTTCATGATTTTCTGAACAGCAATTGTTACTTATGAAACACACAAAAAAGAAACCACATCTGTGACATCAAGTACAAAACCTGTAATGTTGGTTTCCAGTTCAAATTCATATGTTCCACTAGTTGAGATCAGGAGTTCCTAGCATACAGTGATAGAAGGGCTATGTCAGGAGGGTTAGGTAGTGCAAAGAAGGGAGATCATGAGAAACTTTTTTTGTGAAACTAGGAAATACCAGATATTGTGGATACTTGTGCATCATGTTCTTTTCACCTTACCTATCCATATCCATCTCCTATCCTTTTTACCTATACCATCTCACCTTACCTAGACTGATAATGAATTTTAGTATTTGAATCCTCATTTTTTCTCTTAGTAAAATGAACACTGTAATTCAGATTTGGTTTTTTTTTTAACCTAAAACTATGGATATGGCAAATACATAAATTTAACAAAAGAGTTCAAGAACTTAAAGTAAAAATTCAGTATTTGTTCAGTTCGATTGAAGGAGGTAGAGTGCAAATCTATCTTAAACATTATTGTTTGAAATACAAGAAGTAGGTTTGTGATACAAATTAAATGTCTGGATGAACCACGCAAAGTGTTTTTGATTTTTTTTCTAGGTAGAAAAACAGCATACAAATTTTGATTTTTCACACAATATACAGTACGTTCCTAAGACAAGAATAGAATCATATTAATCTAACTCATAATGCCTAGTGGTATTTCAATAATTATATTCTTCATAATTTCAATAGCATTGTCAAGAGTCACAAACAAGAAAAGGTAAAAAAGTCCCAAATGTTGGCTTGATGACGGATCATTTAAATTAGAAACAAGGATAGGAAGTTTATTTAAAGTGGAAGTTGTGTAGATTGTCAATTTCATTGTGACGTTCAAGAGCATTTTTGTGCTTTCAATACAGATTTCCTTTAGTCTATTGAAAGGTATTACTAAACTTATTATTAAAATGATTTCAGCTTACACACACACGTTGTGCCACAAAATACTTTTGGACATTAATTACTACCAGCAACTGTATATCTGGTCCTATCAGTTCAATAAATCCTTTACAGAATACAGCCCAGCAGGTGGAGCCATTAAGCAAGCGAAAAATATAGTACACAAGAGTCAGGTCAATAGCAATACAAAAGCTTCTACATTTGGCAAGATCCCAAAGTACCAAAGCTCAGTATTTACAAAGAAAAAATAACTGATCTGGGATATCTAAAGTACACTGAAAGACCATTGTTAAGGTTTTCTTAATCTATTGCTTCATAATGTTAATATTGTCCAATATTTTAAATAAGAGGTTCTAATTTTTACAAACAGAATCATCTGGCTTCACCATTACAAATGTAAGGAAAGAATACTAAGCATGCATATGATATATTCAGAAGGTATTATCCATTATTATCACTTCATTTCCAGGTATTCAGCTAAATTACCACAAATATAACTAGAATATGTTTGTCTCTTACACTACAAAAGAAAAATAATGTAAAGAATATCTTGTTTTCTGAGACAAACATCCAGTCAGAAAGACAATTACTATGAATAATATGCAGTACCTTTAACACAAGGATTCAGGTTGTGCAGTTCATTACTATTTTTGCTTATTATTACTGTATTTGGCTTAGACTGTTATCCAAATCCACTTGGATAAAACATTTGTTCTTTATCCAGGAATGTCTAAAATATCTTGATTGAGGTATCTGATAACAGAATTTTATTTTACAACATCAACCCTGAAATACGAACATAGAACCTTCCTGTTGAGGTGAGCACACACCTGAATAAACCTATTACTTGTTTCTTTGCAGCCTACGCATCCTGACACAGCTACCCACCTGATATACTTTTGGAACTTGACCAATATTATTATGAAAGTATTAAAGTATTATTATTAAGTATTGTTAAACCTTTTACATTTTGCAATGCCCAATACAATATACTGTACAACTTATGTTAACATTAATAGTAAGGACTATTATAATGTGATATGCTACACCAAACAGAAATGAAACTAATGTTGCATGATTCTCAGATCTAACCGAATTATTTCAGAGAGCTGTTGATAGATTGCCCCTTCAGCAACAGACCTGGTAAACTGCACGTAGCAAGTATTCTCAATTTGTTCCAGTCTCACAGCTCATACCACTGAATGCACAAGACTTGTTCAGGTTGTTAACCCTTCTACCAGTTGAATCTGTACCAAAGTGAATATTTATTGGAAATTCTCAATTTCATAAAAAATAAAGTTTTAAATTACTCCTGTACAATGTTCATGTCAGTCTATATACAGGGTAACATCCGTCTGTGGCAACATCCAAAGCAACTGCATTTAGGTCCAGTGTTAAAACCACTAAAGTTTGTGAAAGAACATATTGTAGGCTGCTTTGCTTTTGTTTTCACATTGGCCACTCATTCATCACTGTGCATATGGTGGTTACCAGAATGCTATAATAGTGACTAAAGTTAAAAAAACAACAGTATTTTTCTAAGCAGAAAAAATGGAACAGAAAAGAGCCATTCCTAATAATTTCCAAATTCATTTTTTGCCACAATGAAGCAGTGACACTACAATTTTTAAATTGGTCTAAAAAATTCTAAAAATAGAACGCTAAAGAAACAGTAAACTGTTCTCTTTTTGAAGAGATAGGAAATGCATTAATGGTTTAAACAACATATGAAGTGCAAAGTAGAAAGGAGAACAAACAATGCTGTTCAGTCTTGAGATCGGTATGAAAGGTTAGCATACAGTACAGTTCTGGAAAAACAGTGGACCCTGTTTTCTCCTTACCCAGTTTGAAGTTTCTTCACACATGCCATTTTACGAACAAACATTTGCTGCCATGCTAAAAGTAAGGTATTGCTTAAGTTGACAGAAAGAAAATATATTTATTATATATATATAAATTATTTTAGGATTTTATCTGCAATTCTTGTGGGAAAAAATACACATAATTTACTATATTATAGCAGCCAGTGCTACCAGAAAGTACCAGAAATGCTCTAAACATAGTATAATTAATAAAAGTGTTACAAATGGGGATTACAAAACTGGTGAAAATCAGGATTTGACCGAGTGGTTTAGTCAATTAGTGAAATAATTATTCATAACCCCCAACTTTTAAGTGATTTCTAGAAATATACCTTTGCGGCTGGTACTGTATAATTAGAGAAATATGGATTCTTTGTTCTCTGGCACAGCTTTGGTGAGAGGAGTAGTAATCCAGGCACACTTGGTTAAACAAATATTTATTACAATTACACAGGAAACAAACAACACTACAGACAACAAAACCTACAACACACAAGTTACACTATGTACAGTATTTACAGACAAGGCATTTCAGAGGCCTAACATTCTGGTCACCCGGAAAACCCCAGACTGCTACTAAGCATTAAACTCATAATGCCTACAGAGGCCACATAAGAGATGAGCTGCATTTAAATCTCTCTCTCTGCACCCTGGCAATCACAAAATAAATTGGAGCCTATATCCCTATTCATAAAAATGCACCCTAAGCAGGAAAGACTTTTCTAACTGAGGTGTCTTTTACCCAGGAAACCCAAGGTCCCTAAAACAGAATACCATGCTCTCTCTTATCAAGGTTCAAATACTTAGCTCCAGTCAGGTTTGGTTTGGATGATGAAGTAGGGGCTCTTGCCTAGTTCAAGCTTCAGGTCCCAACTCCTCCGGACTCTTCTCTCTTCTCTGCTTGCCTGATGTTTGTTTCTCTTCCTCTTCATGTCATCTGATACTATGTGTTTCTGTACTGCTCCTGACAACCCATTACATTAACCTACAACGTACCTAGATATACTAAGGTAAACTTGTGTATCATGTTCTTTTCACCTTACCTATCCATATCCATCTCCTATCATTTTTACCTATACCATCTCACCTTACCTAGACTGATAAAGAATTCTAAACTAAAGTATAGGCAGCAACCTATTGTAGATTGGTGAATACAATGTTTCCTACCAAGGAAATTGTACATCAAAAGTGAATAGCAATAAATGTTTTAGCAGACTCCTATCAACAGATAACAGACAAACTTCACATTTCACCCAGTGTTGTATAATGATGCTCGTACTCTTGATTTAACAACAAACTAACTCGCCAAAGATGATGTCAAGTCCTTGTGACAGACCTTGCTGCAAGTACAGGGCATATCTTACCACAAAATGGTCTAAGGGGACAAGTACAACAACCACAGTGAATAATGAAGCATGAGGATGCACCTCAATCATGTGCATCAAGAATTTATATATTGAGAGTCCGACGATTGCGGATCTACCCTGCCTTTCCCAGAAAAAAAGAGGGCAGGGACAGATCTGTCATCATGATGGTGACCCAAGTGTACAGCCAATGCAGTGAAAAATTAGAATGTGAAGTGGCTGATGGAACACAAAGATACCCTGGTTTGCACACAGTCCTGATATAAACATTGGAGGCAAAATGTTGATACATCAATATTGCAAATGACAACTAAGGAGAGCGGATAAATTGTAATGTTACAGGGTATTTGAAACATCTCTACTGCACCTCCACAAATAAAATCAGGAACCTGAAAACAAGCAACCCTTTCCAAAGCAGAAGTCCCCACTTTGTATTTTACTGATCTATAAATAAATATTTTTCCCCTTTTTCCATTATTTCCAGTACTCTAGATAATAAAAACAGTAAATAGTAAAAAATAAGACTTACTGTGCCTTTTAGGGGGTTTTACATTTATATTTTGCAAGAGTTTACTAAACTTCCAGCCTTTGTATGGAAATCAAATTTAATTCTATTAAATGTTTCTTGAAATGTCTTTTTTTCTTAAACAAGTACATATGTAGTTCATTTATAAACACGAATGTTAATGATGTGTCACTGTCATCCATTTTCTAATCACCCCTTCTAATTCAGGACCACTATATCTTCATCATATTTTTAATGTTGCATCATGTCCAACTGACATTAATGTGACAGTACACAAACTCAAAAGGCTAAAAACCATGTAAAACTGAAAAACAAGACATTTCTTTCAGAATCTGTTAGCTTCTATACAATGTTAATGAAACTGCAGTTACTAAAAAAACATACGAGATACAAGTAGCAGATAATGTTGCCATTTTAACTACATTATTCTACAGTAAATCTGGAAGGCAGCCTGTAAAATTCTTTACCACACAGATCAGTGTTGATAGAGATTTAAAAACATTGGAACTTTCTTTATATTCTAATTTATAATTTAATATGGTCATTTAATGAGCTAGCACATGCAACTGGTTTTATCTGTATCAACAAGCCACTTGCTACACTTGGCAATATTTTGTATGGTTCTAGGAAAAGGCCACACAAAAATAAAACAAATGAAAGATAATTGTGTTTGCTTCTTTTTTATTACAGTCACACTGACAAGTTAAATCATAGCAGTCATGACCAGACAGTACAAGGTAGCTTGAGCAATGATTCTCCAAAGATATTAAAAACAAAATAAAAAGCTACTGAATAACAGCACATTCTGCACTATGGTCCACACACAAACCATCAGAAAGACAAGTACCTGTCCGAAGTAATTACGAGTTAACAGAGTCTTTCTTCTTCAGCTCAGTGTAGGACACAACAGCAAGCAGGGGCAGCAGAATAAATATTTTTTTATAACGCGTTAAACAGAGCAGGAAGATAAACATTTCTCTCTATGAGGTATTTAAACAAAATAAACATGATAAAAATGAACACAAACAGCTGAAGGACATGATTTACTTTTCAAGTGCCCTCAATGTTTTAGAGTGATATTTGTGATATTGTGGAGTGAAAATAGGTTTGATTATTGTTTTATGAAAATGAACCTGAATTGTAAAAAAATCACCCCTGTTCAAATATTAAACACTGGATAAAACAATCCCTTTTTTCCTCAGCAGAAACAGGAAAATACATATGCATAAATAGGGAGGTATAGTTCACCTAAGTTGCTATTAATTGGCATTACATCTCAGACTAGATTTTACCAACATCCAAAACATATATATTCTTTTTGTCAAAAGATTTTGAAAAGACTATCTCATTTCAAAATGTTTCTGTGTGGATAACGTGTGTCCAAGCTGAATCAGATACATCTGTATCTCAAGAATGCATACATACTGTACATGTGTGGCAGTACATGTGTACATATACTGTATAAGTAATATATACATATTGTACAGTATGCATACATATACTGTACACATCTGAACAGATCTAATCTGTATGCTTTCAATGGAATAAGAAACCCCCTTTTTCTTATGAAACAAAACAGCTTACAGTCATACAATTAAGTGTTAATTGTAAGTGTCCACATTTTATAAACATTTTCAAAAGTGGCATTTTTAATGTTGAGACCTGTCATGAGTAGAAATATCTACAATTCAAGGCCACACACAGACAAACCACTACTGTACAACTGTGGAAGATGTAATTATTTCTCATTTTAACAATGCAAGGAAAAAAAACAGGAATGTTAATTTATTACATTTTTGGTCTTAGGAAACAAAATGGAAAATGACAAGTTGAAAGAAATCAATTCTGACTCCACATAAACCCTGCAAATAACTCTAAGGTTTTTAAATGACCTCATCTAACCCACTGAAATATTCCTATTTTAAGTTTAAAATTTTTAATAATTTTACGTTTTGGTTAAGTCAGTATAGGGCAATATTTTCACAAGAACAGTTATGGTTATTAAACAGGAACCTCAAAGTAAAGAATTCCTTGGTAAACGTTACAAAAGTTAATCAAATTCGTATACAGGTATGTGTACAAGAAGGGGGAAAAAGGATGTTACAGCACATTTTATCATTATTAATGACAACAATTCTATCAGGAATACACAAATGGTGGCATTCTGTTATGTTTTTCTATACTATATCACTGTCATAATAATGAATAATAATAATAAAATGCACAAGAATGTTCATTATATTACAAAGGTAATGTAAGGGAAGCATGAAGTCAGCAAGAGTCATGTACAATGAAATTCCCATAATACCTAGCACATGGAATATTAAATTATATATTAAAAGGACTTGTTTGAAGATCTAGACAAAACATCATGGGGAAAATGCTAATAAAATATAGCTTCAGTACACAGTACAGACTTACATAAAGATAAACAGTATAGATAATTCATCCACTGTGGGCTGATTTTGTGCCTTCTACGTGCAAAAAAGTGCAATCAAGTGTAACAGTAAGACAAACTGCCATCTTGTATGAGTATGAAGAAGTATGAAGAAGATAAAAGCTTAAACTTTTTACCAACATTATTCTTTTACCATTTTATAAAGATTTTATAAGTGACTGACTTTAATGTTTGACCCTGAAATAAATGTTTTAAAACCTCAAACTTTCTTATGTTTTGCATATGTGAATGCATTCTTTCACCTGCATGGATCAATCAACAATTCTCCCTGAAAAATAAAAAGCAATCTAAAGTATTACAGGCCTTTTAATAGCATGAACAAGAAAACAGTGGAACAGTGGAATGTAAAGGTTAAACACTTTAAGTGAATATTACCACTTAACTGCAAAAGCTATATACAGAAATATAATACTTAAAAGACTAATGCAAACATCATCTCCTTTTTGTGTAAGTCTTTTGTGCACACTGTTTTCCAAGAGAGTATTGTTTGTATCACACAATTTATAAACACACAATACAAAACTAACTTCAGAGGCTCCAAAGACAGCCATTGACTTGCATTTACCATTTTAAGGCTTTCCACAAAGTAAACAAGCATTACAAAAGTAGCCCTGTCTCATGTGGAGCAAAATAATATACTGCTTGAACAGTGTCATGTGAAAAAATAATCTGGATACACAATTAGAAAACATTTTATGTATAATTCAAAGGGAAAGCAAAGAAAGTACATTAGATGGTGCATATTGATATACCAAGGGACTTTAAGATTATCTTTCTAGGTTTTCCTGTGACTTGTTTCACATTTTTTCCCCAACACTGAGCACCTTTTTAATGTTTTGCCAAGGTATTAAAAGGATGAATATTTTTTTACATTACGCCATTTCTTTGGGTTAAGTATCTGGTTTTACAAGACAAGATAAAACTAAACAATAAAAAAGTGCTCAGAGTAAGTTACAGACTGAACACCACTTGTGCTCTACAGAATTCACAGTAAAAAAAAATACCTATGCAGATTTGTCTAAAAACCAAGCTGCTTCAGAATCTGGAGACTTTTAGTTGTCCATTTAAAGTTAAATAGATTCACTCTAAAAACCATATGCTTCTTTCAATAAATATTTAAAATCAAAGCCTGCACAGCCTAGACTCTTTTCAACAAGTGCTTTCAATATTGCTGATATTAACATTGATAATAAGAGGTGAACATGTAGGCACTATACACCCTCAACAACTATGTTTTTCAATTATACTTAAAGCCGCAATATAACATACATTAATTTCAATTGATGAAGAATAAGGAAATTATTTTCTAAATAGTGTATGTATAATGTGTAATAAGTGTAAACAACAACATCCAAAACGATAACAGAGGGTATAATAAGACATTGCAGACTATCTGGATAGTAACAGAGCCCAAGACAGAGTTGCTATTGTTTCAAGGCATAACTTTTTCAACCCTTTTCTCCTTTATGCTTCTCTTTCTTAGTATGTGACACTGATATTAATCAAATTACCAAAGCAAAGCACTGAAAATGACTTGATATCTGAAATATTAAGCAACCTCTATATGAGAAGTAAAAGGAAGTTTACTCCAAAATAAATATTTGGGATTGTAGCATTAACAACTGACTCAGTTTAATTGTTGAAATAAACAGTACAGCCAATGCAAGTTAATTACCAGAACAATGCAAAAGATTGTATGACATGTAACATAACTAGCTGTGACTTTGTTTTGAATTTGGTTTAAAATCGTTGAATTTGCTTATGTAAAGTGATAATAACACATCTAATGGTATATGTCAGTGATCAGTTAAAAGTTGAAAGATGAAACAATCAGATTATTTTAGATTGTTTGAAAACTACAGGTGATTAGAAAATGTTTCACATGCCAAGAAAATCTTCAAATTGATTAAGTGATAAAAATATCAACATGAAGTACAGCTCTTGCATTAAAAAGAGAGGAGGGTATCAACATTCACTTTTCTTACAAAATAATTTTCTTCAGTTAGAGCCTAAATTATTTTCTTGATGGTGCTGGAACACTTCATGAGTAAATAATTTCAAACAGCATATTTAGATACCTTTTTTTACATTTGTGAAAGAACAGATGCCAATGGCTGGGTTTACATACAGTATTGTTTAGAAAATCCTGCCATGTGCTATTGTTGTACAGTGCTAATGTGCACAAGTCATGCACAATCTTCATGCTACAGAAAGTACAAGCACTAAAATCTGGTGCATCTAAAAAAGGAATTTCAAATGCTCTCTCCATTATTTGTGTATGATTTTTTTAAATGACATTATCAAAATCATTACTTATTGAGTTTTTTCTCAAACATTGTTGTTGCCCCTATTTTAAGGTCATTTTATGATACATACTATTTCACATAATATATGCATTGATAGACTAGTATTAGGCAATTATACGGGTAAAATAATTCCCATACTGGTAAAAATAACAACTTTCTTTCAAAGACACATTCATGTACTGATAAGTTTTATTTGTACTGTTTTTCTTTGTCTTCATACTTACAGCTGAAATCCTTATGTAAATACAGCAAACATCCGTTGTCCACAGAACCAACGTGGAGTACCTTAGCATTTCACTGTGGCATAATTTCAATTTGTAATAGGATTTCTCTCTCTATGAGACCAAAAATATGCAAATGCGATCTGCTGAGAGGTGTGATAAATAAGAAATCAACACTTTCACTTCCGCATGTAAACCCCACCAATATTTCTTAGTTTAGATTTTCTTTCAAGGTGTTATTTTGTACAGTACATTGCTATGAAACCTTATTACAAAATGGAATCGAAATGCAAAAGTAAATATTTCACAGAAAATAAATTAAAACTAAAATGCTTTTGTGTTCTTTCAATTTTAGTTACAGTTTGTACTTTAAAAAAGTAACAGTGTTTTAGTAGCATGGGCATTTTTCGTTCACTATGCCCGGGCTGTTTTGTAAAAATATAATCTAATCCAATTAAAACATTTTTTTAACTGTGAATACTATTAGCTATTATGTTGGATGAATATCTCAAATCTTACTGTAAGGCCTGAAGAAGGCGGGTAAAAAATTAAGCTAACATGATTTTACAATATTTAGAAATAAACAAAAACCCGACTTATTGTTTTGCCTTTTTGCCAACAGTACATGGTCCACATGTGTACAGTATATGTGTTACAGGTAAAAGAAAAGACAAAAATCCAATATGAAATCTCTCATTTTCTTTGTCAGTTGCCATTGTTCAGATTGTAGTCTTTGACTGTAACATACATAACCATTCATTCAGTCAGTCTAGAGTTTTTGGTCCACTGAGCATTTAAGTTTTTGAAAGCAAATCTGTGCATATTGAAGTAAAAGGTAACAAGATTATCTCTACCAGTACATTACGACTAAAGTACTGATAAGCAAAAAAAGGCTTCAGTGTGTAAACCTGATGCATTCTCATATGAACTTGTGCATGCCCATACTGTATCTACATACAATATGAATGCAGAAGTATATGTTACTACCTTGGTCATGTCTCTCCATGTAATGTTATGTTTTTTGTTTGTTTTTCATTTAGAAATTGCTGGTCCCCTGAGCACACAATTAAACTGGCTTGTAACCGGTATCTTATTTTTGCCTTACCTATCATATCTTACCAATCATTAAAATCTAGTCAGTAGTCAAAAGCTACTGCACTGTGCCTTTATGGGTGCTTAAAGGTTTTTCAGATTCTTCTTTTTATCAGTCTAACACTGTTCCAACTAAACATTCCCAAGACCATCCTATGCAAACACTTTTTCTTTGTTTTTTAAAGGCTGCTTCAAAGCAATAGTTAAGCTAACACAAAAAATAAACATCTCACAAAATGAATACAACACTATTTCACTGAACAAAGTTCACTAATCACAACCGTTAACGTTTTCATCTTTCCATTAGAATTTTGTTTAAAACATGCACAGTCAATATGTTACAATTTTCACCCAAATTAAAACAAAGGAAAGAAACAAAATCAAAGGTGCTTGGTTTCCCTTCAAATATTCTTTCACAGATGAAGCACATTCACATTTTGAGGCTTTCATGTACCTCTCCCAAGCAAAAAGCAAAGAAAAAACAACTGAAATTGTAATAAATACAAGCTAAGAGGTGGAAGTAGCATGTTCACACAGTTAAATTAAACCCTCACTCGTCTGACTAACCGTGTAGCACACCCCAATCTTAAGCCATTTTCTCTCACCAGGAGAGCAGACTTGGGCTCTTACAATAACCTTTCAGTTAAGTTTCTTCAGATCCTCAGGAGTGAAGTCTGGGCAGAAACCATTGGCCAGTGTTGTTGATGGGGTCTCGGCACAGCTCTCAAAACCCGCCTGATCTGGATAGAGGTATTGCTCTGCAAAATCTGGATGCTGATCCGCAAAGTTCTTAAAATCATCTACCAAAAGGGAACATAACACACAAGATTAATGAGAAAGATGTTAACAATAAAATTGATACATTAATATTAATCTTTTAAATACCAAGCCATCATTTAAAATGACGGCAGCTAGAACTTCAAACCTTTTGAGCATAATTTAAATACTTATTTAATTGAAGGACAGTAAATTTTTTCATTTTCTCTCATTGGACTCCACATGGTTTTGTTTAAGATGATCTGTAAAAGGACACACCTGAATATCGAGAGTCATCTGTTTTGCAAAATGTTTTCAGCAAGTGAAATAAAGAACAAATGATATTGATTTTGACCTCTCTTTTGTGCACATTTAATACCCACACTAATAAACACTTTGCTAAAGACATTTATAGATCTTGTTTGCTTTGTGCACATTTTCAGGTATCTGTATTTCTTTGCCTGTGCTTAAGTGGTTAAATGCATTTATACTAGATTCCATCTCCATTTCAGACCTGTCAGTAAAATACTTTTAATTTGTCCTATTTAATGGAGTTCGTCTTTAGTTTTGTTACTTTGGCAAGCACAAAATTCCAGCTACCGTAAACTAAATCCGTATTCATGTACACTGACTAAGCTCGATGGATATTCCAATTACTAATTTTATTTTATTACGTGTGAAAGATATTTAAAATGTTTAAAAGGTATTTCAGATTGTTTTAAAAGTTATTTTAAACAAACTGCATCTTCCTTAGCTGCCTGTGGGAATACTTGAGCTTGAGTCCTAGTAGAAACATGTAGTCTGCCAGGATCATCTTAGCAAAGATATCCCCGGGGGTCACTTTTAAATTTAATCAGTATATTCACTGAGTATTCATTAACATGTGATTGTGTTCAGGGGTAAAGATTTGTGTTCAATGGACACATTTTTAACTCAATTTAAAAGGAAAAACATGTACTTTTAAAATGTAAGAAAACTTAAATATAGTGTATAGACAAGATGCATTTAGTCTGTATGTTCTTTGAAGACATCAACTTTAAAAGAACAAGAGATTATGCAAGACACTGACTCCTTTATAATGGGGAAAAAATGTTTACAGTTCTTACCAAAACTGATCTTTCCCCTTTCTTCAATGTCTATGGCGCAAAACAAGTCTGCTACATTCAGTTCTGAAACTCCTAAAGCTGTCTTTAAAATGCAGGCTAAATCTTCTTCTGTAATTGGCCCATCTTCTTCTGTCTCAAACATCTATTGAGAAAAGGGAATCTTATAAAATAGCTAAAAAAATCTTTTTTTCAACTGACCTAGAAATCTATTTTCAAGAGCTTTATGTATAGTAATTATAAAACTAATTGTAAAGCAATGTTGTCCACCATAAATAATGATATTAACATTATAACAATTACTAGAAAGTATAAAACTAAATAATAGTATTAATCTTTCAACTGAAATAGTAGAAAATAATATTTGATAAACAGCATGCTGCACAGTTTTAGTCAAAGGAAACTGTTGTTGTGGCCCAAATTAGTTTGATAAGTCTGTTAAGTTTAATCAAGTTTAATAAAGCATCGAAAATCATTTTTTTTACTGTGCTGCAGTATGCTGTATGCTTAAGAGATCCAAATTGGTGACAAATCAAATCAGTCAACTATAGTTTATCAGTAATTTCCTATCTACATAAAAGTAATATTTTATTGTCATGTATAAAAGATATGAGTTACTTAATGTGTCTATTATATTTGTACACATTATCCTTATAAAGCACATCTTAAGCACTTAAGCATCCTCTACTCTTCCTATTCATCAAGCCTTTTTATTGCTAGTATGTTAGTTACAATTAGTTGATAAATGCTTTATAACCTACATTTAAAAAAAGCATTAGAACTTAAATTTCTTTGTGAACAACAAACATTTATAGGCATTACAGTCATTCTACAATGAAACTCACCAAAGAATTTACTGACAGCAAAATAAGAACAAGACTTTATTCAGACCTTTCTCTGTCTGGAAAGAACAAGCTGTAACCATGTAATTCATGTTTTGCAAATACTCAGTGTGTCTTTATAAATAATGATTCAACAGCAATGTGCACATGCATTACTACCCCCTTGTAGTTTAAAATACATTAGCCTACCTTAAAAGCCAGTTTTATTGTTTCCAGTGTTTTAGATGGTCTGCATACTACAGATAAGGCAATCACATATTCTCGAATGTCCATTTTGCCATCTGCATTCTGAAAGAAATGTAATCAAAACAGAAAGCAAATCCTTAAACATATAGATTTTCTGTGATAATACAGCATGTATAAATCTTACATATCATCAAAACCTGAATATAAGAGCACAAAAAAGGATAAAAACAAAAGGAAACTGTTTCTGTTAACTGTTAACTGAATTAACCACAATTCCATCGATTCCTTTCTAAAAGCTTCAGTGGCACAGCTGGTTAACTTGTCCTACAGTAATCAAATTGAACTTTCACAATAAGTGGTATATAAGAAGCCCAAAACTTTTGGATAGTCAACAAAATTTTAATTTCTTGGTATGTAGAAAACTTCTGCAGGTTATATTGCGTCAAACTTCAGGAAGAACAGCACAGGAATTTTATATTTCTGTCTAGTACACATATTTTAACCATAATTAGTGAACAATTTATAATTATTTGTCAAAACTGCACAAACACTTCAGATTGTATTTAAAAAGTCTTCAAGGTTTCATTAAAGTAAAATTAAATGAATAAGACACAACCAACTTTTACATGCACCTTTTAAATTAAAATACACAAGTCACACTTCTAATGTCAGAGCTAACAGTTTGTGAGAAGGTTATAGTATCTCCAGAACCGTTTAATGAATTACAGCACAAAAGTGATTACTACAACTATCAACAGTGAATAAAATTACCATTATAAATGTGAATATGGGAAAGACCAATATATTGTTAAATTGCAATCGAAGACCTACCTCATCAAAGAGTGCGAACATGTCTTTCAATGTATCTGAGACTGTGAGTTTTAAATATTTGGCAAAGTCCTCTATGTTCAGCTTTTCGCCTTTGAACGGTCTTGCCCTGTTGCCATATTCTTCAAGCTCCATCTCGGTTTTCTCTGGTTTTAATCTAAAAGAAAATTCCAAATCTATGTTTTTCATTCTAACAATGTGTATTAAGCATGTATAATTGGCAAGGATGCAGCAACTGATACTACACTATGTGCTGTTCTCTGTAAACAGAGAAAATAAATTTAAAAAGTGCAAATAAAAAGCAAATGTGTTGGAATGCTTTTCAAGACTTTAAATCCAGGAGCAAAGTGTATTTGAGCCCAAAAGGGAAAAAAGGAAGTTTAAAAAAATTAAACAGGAACAAATATTCAAAAGAATACAATGCCAACACCTGCAGGTTCAAGAAAATATGAAAAAAATCAATCAATCAATCAAACAATCAATAGAAAAGCAGTGGGCTGCTCAACATCCATATTATTAGGGGATCTTAATTTTGTTCTGGGCATGAAACTGTAATCCACTAAATCACAGCACTAGAGGTCCTATACTGGTTACACTGTCTTCCTGACATATGCTCAGTTATTCATGAAAATATATTACTGTTTTACATATACAGTACCTTACAAAAGTATTCACCTTCTTCCAATGATATCTCATTTTGTTGAATTTCAAACAAATGATATACCTTTACTGACATTATTTTAAAGCAAACCTTAAAATGCTCAAACTGAACACTTTTGTAGGGGAAAGTAGCGGAATGTCAGGAATGAAAAATATAAGACTAAGATATATGGATTGCATAAGTGTTCACCCAGGTGAGTCACTACCTATCAAAGACAACATCTTTACCAGCGAGACATCATCCCCTTGAAACCCACAGATCTCACTTTTTTTCTCACTTTTCTCTCCCCTTCCCTCTGGTAAGCATTATAGGAGAATAAAAGCACAAACTTCCAGATTCAGAGACAGCTTCTTCCCACAAGCTGTCAGATTACTGAACTCTACCCCTACCACTGGTTCACACTGATTTTTTTTTCCTGACACTGCTTGTCTGACTTTTTTTTCCAATGGCATGTTATTTAATTTGTTGTTGTTGCCTCTGCTATTCGGTGTTTAAGTTTTTGGTGACTCCTTTAATGTCTTTGTATTGGAGCATACATGCAAATAAGCCATTTCATTGCACCTGTGCATATGACAAACTGAAATGAACTGAGATCAGGACGTTTATTTAAGTGTGTTTTATACATCAATTAAAGGTTGGCTGGGGAGCAAATTAAAAATAACTTTCCAGTACACAAAACATATATTATGACCCTTATTATGAACGTCTTATTGAAGCTATCATTTTCTTATCAATGTGGAACCCAACTCTAAATGCAAATGACCAAGCCTTGTGACCTAAAAGACACATCTTAAAGTGTTTTTGAAAGATATACTTACCCCAGTCTTCTAACGAGTTTTGCAAATTCTAAGAGGCATGTGTCCACTGGAAGTCTGAATTGGCCTTCAGCCATGGCTAGCTGGCAGTCCTCAAATGAGTAATCTGTAACAGGAACCTCCAAAGCCCTGAATCAAAACATCCCCATAATAATACCAAAAGACAACATTGGCTTTCCAATTCCAACACAGGAGTACTATAAGAGGTCATCATTAATCAAAACAAAAAATACATACTGCAGTACCCACAAATGCACTTACTGGAACAAATGTCTCCACAATGTATTCAGCCATACACTATATTACATTAAGTAAATAACCATTTACAAAAAATCACAGAAAATGTGCTGAGTAAAAAGGCAAGGTGGACATCTGTGAGATCATTTCGAGGAATGTAAGAGGAAAATACCTAGTGATTAGATCTCTGCATCTGCTAATGCAGAAAAGGGCAAATCTAAATTTCTGCATGTGACTTACTTTGCCATCACACTCCTCACATTGTTCGCAAATAAAGCAGGATTCTTCTTCTCCTCTTCAGAAGGAGTGTAGATTGGTAGGTACTAAATCAAAAAAGAAATAAAGTATAGAAATGACTTGTAATTACCAAATATAAATCGGGGTTTAAATTACTAGGAATTTAAAACCAGGCATGCAAATGTTTTACTTTGGGCTCTGCTCATTTAATATAGCCAAAAACCCAACTTTATCTCATAATGTGAGAGCTGGCAACCATGGCGTAGAGGAGAACACCCTGTCAAGTCAGAGGCTTGAGTTAACCAAACAGAAATCCAGCCTGAATAAAAAAATGATAATTTGAATTTCTTTGTAGACCAAATTTTGCAGCAGTGTTTTCCCAACCTTTTCCAGCTTAAGGCATACTGCTTTAAAAGAGCTGTTTTGTACACTGACTTCCACATATATTAAATATATGTTGCATGAGAGCATTTAAATAGAGAAACATGTGATGGATTTCATTGGCCCTATTCACAAGTACCAGTAAGTAGTGTTGTCAAATTAACATGTATATAAACATGGAAGTTCATGCCTTATTTAACATTGAACTATTTAAAGATAATCTAGAAACAACTATTTCTATTTATCTTACACAAGCTTTTTACTTCTTGGCAGAATTCCTATTTTCATTAATCATTACAGAAATTTAGCGATTCACAAACAACTTTCTGAAGAGTACACTCAACATAGTTTTTCAGTGCTTTTGTTGAAAAAACTTTTTATTCATTAATTTATTCATTCAAGCTAAGAGTCAATATTAGCTCTTTATATGAATGCATAAAGAATTCGATTTTAAGCACTTATAGCTTTATATTTAACATTTTTTAAAATGATAGCAAACTCTTATCTGTTGTTCAAGGAGTGATTGCAGAAATTCACCAGCATCATGGATTTAGGAATACTCACAACCTTGAAAACCAAAACATCTTGACAGGATAGGTAAAGCATCTTCTAAAAAAATCTATTTTGAGTCTTTAATTGTGTAATTTTCAGATGGTTTATATAAAATTTACCACCATGAGCTAGTAGTACAACTTATTTGCTATATGATTTGATTTGCAACCTACTGGCTTGCAATTTTGAAGCACAACTATCATTTTTGCCTCCTGTGAAAATTGTGTCTTTTGTTCTTCTGTAGCACTGGAAGCTATGAAATCATCAATCCCAGTATGTCACAGAGTATGTGCATGAAGATTTTTTAGTTGGCTTCAAGTTGCTATTTTGATTTATTTTGGAATACATCAATGAAAACTCTTTAAAACGGATGTAAACCACTGTGAATCTCAACTTGTGTCACTGAATCTCTTGGTGCAAAATGAATGAATTAATAAATTAGAAAAACTCAGAACAATAGTAGCATGCAAAGCATGATTATCAAGCATGTCAATGATCATTTAAAAACCGCCTAACTCCTGTGGTATGTTGAAGGTGAGATTATGATCTTTTTATGATTTTAGGATGATGATCTGATATTATTAGACGGATTTTGAAAAGCTATATCGCAGATCAAAACATCTTACACAACTTAAATCTTAGACTTTCTTGGCTCAGATCTCCAATTCATTTGACAGGTAACCCCAAAGATAGGGATTTCCAACAAAGTATGAACGTCTGGGTGTCAAAAGGCATGCTATGTGTTGCCCCAGGGGATGAATGAGTTAAGGGATCTATTTAGTTTTTGTTATAGCCATGCCAAGTTACAAGTCTTGCTCCTAACCTGTCAGATGTGCAAAGCTGGCATTTTCACTACCACATTAGGGAGGGAAAATCAGCTTGTGTGTATTCAAATGAACATGCCTCTACTGAGCAGGTGCACCACAAAGCCATGAGTGACCTCCTGTCAGTCTTTTAGGACTCAATGACTTGACCTTACTGAGGGGTGTGGGCCAGAGGCATTGATCCTCCTCGAGCTGATGTGGGCTGCAGCACAAGTTGAACTTTGAATTTGTAAATAAGAAAATCGATAAAAAAACTCACTTTTAGATTCCTTAAAAATGAAAATGACATTACTAAATGACTAGAGAAACAATATAAATCAACAAATGAAGATTCGGATTTAAAAAAAAAAACGTGAACAAGTTATGCATAACCAACTAATTGTAAAGACAACATAAATAAAAAAATAAATAAAATAAACAAATAAAATAATCATTTTAAGAATTCAATAACCCAAGGACCCTCACATTTAAATCTCAACAACTTTACAATTTAACTCAATAAATCTGATTAATCATTTTGTATTATTTAAAATGGCTTACAGCAGTTATTTGTTCTGCAGCTTCTGTAATAAAGGTATTATTTTGCTTCTGTCAATTTCAATTTACAGTATGGAAGCGGACTTAGAAAATTAGAAAATTAGTTGTGGTGCATTCATCTGTTCCCAAGAATGTATGTATTTCTATGTATAAATGTTTTTAGGATTTTACTTTGATTTTTTAACTTGTAATATTTTAATTGCCTTTTGACTTTAGTTATTTTCCTTCCTTGTGTTATAATTGTATTCTGCATCTACTGTAATTAGGTAATGTTTCTAAATATTACCCACTATTACATTTTGCCATTCCAAATCAAAAGGCCTTATATTAAGCAAATCTGAAACTTAATTGAAAAGATTTTCAATCTAGTGCATTATTCTCATGGAAGTTTAAACTATACTAACACACACAAGCAGAAATATACAAGCATATAATGTTAGCTCTTTATGTTATACTTAAAGCTTGCATAAAGAAAACGTAAGACAAATATTTCTGATTCTGTATCTTATCAACATCACAATAAAAATATGAAGTCGGCATTTTTCTTACCTCAATTTCCACAACATTGTGTAACTGGCACAGGGTGAGCCACAGAATTTTGAATCTAAACAAAAAACACCAGGAGAACAGATCAAAATATACTTGATGTGCACCAAGTTCATCTACTTTTTATTCAAGATTATTTTGAGGAAACCGTTTATAAACAACAGAATAAACAACAAAAAATATTTTAAAAATCCAATATCATTACAACATATTGTTTTAATATTAGTTTCTATATTATTTTTAATAATCAGATTAAGATCTTGTTTAGGATTCTGTAATGTTTACAATAAGGCAACTCATATGTCCTCAAAAGCACTAAACAGATTTGAACATGAATGGCTATGCTTTTACACATGACAAAATTACACAGTTGAACATAGGCAAGTCCAAAGTCTACAAAAAAGCCGTTTCACTTTCTACAATTTTAGCAATAGCAGACAAATTGTGGTGACTGGATTGCATGGATTTAGATTTAGGTACATAGATTTAATTCACATTAAATTTCTCTCCCGATTAGCAATGATTCTGGTGGTTTATAATACAGTAAGAAACAAACACACTTACGCTCCAGGCCCTTGCCAAGTCCATGTAATTGTATCCTGCAATAAAGATGCAGAAGGAAATGTCTGATTTTAACCCCATAATCAAATAACTGCATTGCGTAAATACTGACGATTGAAAAACAGAAAAAAGGAGTCATGTCATGTATTGCAGTTCTGACTATGCATTTCCAAAAAGCTTATAAGGGGCAGCATTTGCTTGAGGAAATTCATTTATATATGTCATTAAAAAGAAAATTATACCGAAAAGGTAGGTTTATCTAAAAATCCTAATACAATAATTCAGACTATTAATTTTTGCACACCCAATCCTACTTATCACCTCAATTTTATGAGATGGGATTGTTTACAGTACTTAAACATATACATTATAATCAGTTCCAATAAGCCAGTTCACTAAAACAATTATTTACTAATTGTGAATTCATAGAAGTTAATTCACATTAGTGCTTCATTAACATTCATAACATCATCCATAACTTATGTCACGCAGTGCATACTGAGTACAGTACATATCACCTTACTGGTAATTTTTAGTTATAGATACATTATCCTGTAAATGTTATGATTGTTGTGATCAAGTTGTATTCAATTTAATGAAGTCAGGGAAACTATTCACTTAGCCATTTAAAAACAGTAAGACTTATGTATGAAACTGAAGTTCAAGTGAAGCAGATACAAAAATAAATATGCAGTTTTTTTTAAACTCTTCTTCCATCACAATTTGAAAGCTCCTAGGAAAGCTATACTAAAGACAGTGAAACAAACACTTGCCACAATAATATATGTGTTAGTTTTCTTTGCTTCTGTGAACACTCCCTTATATAAAAATCAATTGAATCAGTACACAAGAGATTAATACAGGAAGCAGTGGACTTTTACTATGGTTTAGTGTACCACAAAATTTGAGCTAGATTGTGCTTCAAAATACACATCATTAGTTACCTTTGTTTTAAGGATTAATATGTAAATCAGTACAACAGTTTATAATAACCTTTTTTGGGAATGATCAGTAGCTGAACACAAATTCTCTACTTGAAATTGGAAAAAAACATGGTGTTCTTCAAGTTAAAACAGTATTAGAAAGAGTAAGACAGAAACAAAGCATTTTGATGTTACATTTTATTTTTGCCATTGCATGCACTAATCCACAGTGTCAGGAATTAATGCAGGTGGAAACAAGACGCAGGCACACTTTCAAGGTATGTGTATTTGAGACTAAGAGGTCTCACTCGCACATGTGTTTCTAGGAAATTGAAATGAAACAACAGCCGCACATTCATTATTCATCCAGCAGCAGGGAAATCAGGTTTAAGCCACACAGAGACAGCAGAAGACTATTTAATCTCTCTCTGTTTTGGGAAGAAGGGAAAAACTGTCTTTCTATATTTAAGTACAAACAGCCACATCACATTAAAAATGTACATATTTTAATCACACATACATCACTTTTCTTGCAAGATGTTACCTTACATCATTAGCGCTCTGCAAATCTGCTGTAAACCAAGAAATTGCCATCCATCATCATGGATTGCGTAATTAATAAATCATGTGTCCAGCGCCCCAGCAGCCAGCACAGCAGGGGGCTCTTACCATTTTGTTGGGGTAGCGGAGCACCACAGGCTGCACAGGCACTGCAGGAATGAAAGCTCCTGCAAACAAGACAGATATTATCAGCATTCAACAAGCTGCCACTTTAACCATAAAATGAAGTGCCAAAACAAAGTGAACAAAGCAAATACATCCAGATAAGGAAGGGCAAAAGAATGTGTTTAATAGTAGGTCCAACCTTATGCCAAGCATACCAGAATACTCACAGTAGCTATGACGTCATGGCAAGATTTTATTGACTTTTTAACTCAATAAACTGTTTCCTTTTTTATCTTTTTCTAAAGTGATTCTTTAAATAATTTGCCATATTATTGAACACATCTTTAGAGTTTACATATTATCTCCATGATAAATACTGCTCATCTGAAATGCAAATTATATAATGCAAATGAGGGAGGGAAAAAGACATGCTATGCTTCTAATAAAAAACTTACAAAGCACTGTCTCTTGCCCTACTTGATACCCAGTCACTACCTTTTGGGTGTGTCGTCACAGTTAAGCAATGCTGTGAACCACCAGTTGAAATGAAGCACAGTCAAAACATGCTTACACCTACTGAAAAACTTCAAAGCCAAAGTGGTCTGGACTTGGCTAAATGTTTTGAATAGTTATTTGCATATATTCAAAAGAAAGGTTAAAAGGGTTTTAGGATATACACACCAATACTAATAGAAAAAAAACGTCATTGTTTATTATGATAAATTCAAACTTTTGTAGGGGAGTTGGTGTCCGACGAAAAAATATATTCCAGTAAAGAATCGTGTATACATGTAGGCTATATAAGATGAAGTGAAAGAGCAAAGACAAACATTTAGTTGTCACGGGTTGGTGAGTACAGGACTAGGCCTAAATATCTAGAGCTTTTCATTTTGCAGTCTCTCTTAATCAGTCCAGCCTTACAAAAAGAAATTATGTACATGCAGAAATTAAGATAAATCTGGGCACAGATTACTTAACTCTCTTTCTCATTAGACCTATGATCACTACCAGGATTCTTTAAAATCCCTGAAGAAGGACTGGTCTGGTCACTAAATAGTTTGATGGACAGTTGTACAGGCAAACCAGTGCACTACTGATGACTTCATTTCTACCTTCCTAGAGTAATTCCTTCAGACTCTTTGGTTTCCATTTTTAAACTGCCTTCTTGTGTTTGTTTTTCTTCATTCAGATCTGAAGATCTGGTTTGAGATGGATAACCAAGATCATTAATTTGTACGTAGTTAATCATTTGTTTGTTGGATTCATGGTTTGGATCACTGTCACATGAGAATATGCTGGAATCCTTGATTCTGCCTACCTTAACAAGGGCTCCAGAACCCATCCATGCAAAATAACATAAAAAATAACAGATCCCCGGCCATATTTCAGTGTGGATATGTGCTTCATTATTTTTACACCAAACATAATGCCAATGAGCATATTCAAAAAAATAATTTTTCATCTTAACATTAGACATGAATCGAACTGTTGGTCAGATGTATATTGGAAATTCGATTTGCCTCTTTTAGTAGTTTGCCCTACTACTACTATGAGAGGTATGATCCTTGCAACCTGGCTACAAAGATCACATTCATGCAGGGAACGTCAAATAGCAGTTTTCAACAGTTTGCTAAGTGAAGATAGCAGTCTACACTGGAGATTTCAAATAGCTGCGTTCTGTTCCTGGAAAGGCTGCCACTATGCTAGAAGCCTTAAATTGCTTAATAATGGACACTACAGTGAAAAGTACACAATTGTAGTAGATTCCTTCATAGCCATTCCCTAGTTTGTCCAGTTCAAACAATGTCAGCAGTTTTCTCATAGATGTCTAGTGTAGTGGAAATCTAATGAGTTAATTGATTCTTAAAAATGTAGAGAGCTTTACAAAAAATATATTGGTGCTTTTAGATAATATTTCAAGGATATAACTGCTATGCTACAGTACGTGCAGAATTTTAGAAAACAGTTCGTCAACAAAGTACACTGTTTAGGTTAGTTTAGAAGACAATGTACCAAAATAATATATGCTGTCTGGGTCATTAGAATTAGCTGAAAGTAACTGATAAGCTTTGAATAACAAATCTAGTGTTTTTCTCTCGCTCTATGATGTAATTTGTTTTCTTTTAGAGAAAGGGGAAGTTTTAGAAGGGACCAAGTGCTGAACTTTTTTACAGCGCAACGTCTTATAAAAACCCTGTACTGCTTGTAACAAATTGAGTCTCTGGTTGCACTTTGCGAAGTGGCGGCAGGGCTCCCAATATTGCAATATTGAAATAAAGACCTTACTCAGGTGAGAACTCTCTCTTGTGGCTTCCTTGATAGTTATATTTCCATGACAGTTTGGGGGCTCGTCCGGGATCACAAACCTGAACGCGAACGGCTGCTGAAACTCCATCCGGACCCGGACAATTTTAGCAAATTGGACGAACCTCGGAGGATAAACTGTTTATCCTTCCAGAGACGCGTCTGGAGAATTGGCAGCTGTCTGACGTCAGTAAGTGATCCTTTAAAATTAATAGTTTGAGAAGCGAGCCACAGGGGTGTTCTCACGCGGGTTTGATGAGTCTGGGACTCATATAAAGAACTTATCTTAACACAGACGTGTGGTTTTTGCTCTGCGGAGTAGTTAATATGATAAGGTTCTAAGTAAGGCACCGATCGGTAAAAATGGGAAATTAAAATTCAAAGACGAAAATGGGACCGAGCAGTCCAGCAAAAGTACATGTACGACAAATTCGGAGAAACAATTATAGCCTGGGTTAGGGAAAAAAAATATGTTCATGAACTGTAAAGCTAGGGTAATAGGTGTAAGGGAACTTGCACATAATTTATATATGATAATTAGCCCATAACTATGAAGGATCTTTGTAAGTGAATCAGAATGGACAGAGGAAAGTTGAATTAGGAAAAAGAAGTTTCCTGAAGAAGGGGAAACTTAGAAGAGAAGGAGAAGAAATGAAAGAAAATGAATTGGAAAACTTATTTAATGGAAAGAGGAATCACAGAAATAATGGGAAGCTTAAAAAAAAAGACTAGTCTTGAAACTAAAGAACAGCAAGCTGCAGCTAAAGTCATGGCCATGCGTACTAAAAAGAAAAAGTCTCCACCGAAATTAGAAAGCGGTCCGGAGCCACTTGTTTGTGAAATACCAATGTGCACTTTTCCAGGTCCAGAAGGAACTCCAGCATATGTACAGTACATTGACATTGGTCTCCTAGTGAATTATTTGCATTAGTTAAGTCTTTTCCTTAATTGCCTGATGATCGTAAAGAATTTAGAAGAAAGGCAAGCGCCTTGTTCTTGATTGTCTTAAGCCTAATTACAGTGACATAACCTTGTTGCTAGATCATATTGTTCCTAAAGGTTTACAACGTCCTCTAAAAAGGAGGAGGCAGATTGGCGGATACGTGACCCAAATGATGAAGAAGTATCTATCTAAATTAAACCACACGGACATGGAGAGGAAAAGTTAGGCGGCCGCTTCTAAAAAGAGGTAAGGACTCCTCTTTTCTAAAAAGTCCCTTGTCCTCTCCATGTTGCTGTGGTGGGTTCAGGGTTTTCCTGAAGCTGAAGCGAGTACAACAGAAAAATGAGTTAATGGTGTATGTGTTTTAGATGCCTGTTTTGTGAAGGTGGGGAAGAAAAGGAGGGATTGCTGAAGGAATAGCATCTCGCCCTGCCCGTGCGAAAAAATCCAGGTGTTGCATCCTGGTACACGACTGCAGTACGGCTGAAGGTAGTAACTAGAACTGTACTCGCAGAAGAGCCGAAAATGGTAACTCGATTCAACTGTGTGTTTAAAGCCAGGATTTGGAACCTGGTCCGTGTTCCCGAATTGTGATAGTTCGTCAGTTTGTCTCGACTGGGGGATTCCGTGGGGCACGTGGGAGACGTGAAAATGGTTTGGTGTGAAGGGAAAAAAAAAGTTTGATTAATCCAAAGTGAAACTTAAAAGAAATATTGACTGTCAGACGGAATTTAGGCTGAACAGGAATGTAGAAAAGTGTATGAACATTTGGATAAAAATATTTAGAGGAATATTTGAGAATTCAACAGAATATCATAGATGAGACGCAAAAATCCCTGATGGAAAAGCTAAAAGCAATGGCTGAACGAAACGAAGTTGTATATGTAGAAAAAGAGAAAGCAAAAGAAGAAATAGAACGCCTTGAAAGAGAATCTGGGAGAAGGGTGGGAACTAGTGTGGAGATTTTGGAAAGAGCATTTCCCACCGAAAACTGATTAGAGAAAAGTAACAGCATGTCAGCAGAAGGAAGTGAGGATGTTTTCAGATTTTACAGAAAGGTTTATAGCTTTATGGATAGTATACTCGGGGTTAGCCGATGAGAAGGAAGTGAATGAAGATACTTCCACAGTAATAAAACAAATTTACTTGAGTGGGTTAAAACCTGATGTTGCCAACTATAGTGCAACTATGCTTTCCTGATATTACGAACAGTGACAGATGTGATTTAATAACTCGCGAAGTATGCATGCAGAAGTGAGAGCGCTGCAAATGGGTGGTAAAAAGACTCCCAAGGAGGAGAAAAGGGAGCCGCCAGTTTGTCGAAATTATTGTGCGACTTGAATGTTATACCGAGATATAAAACCTCAAAGACAAAACTACTAATAAGCTGGTGTGCAGTTACTAAAAAATGTGTTTTTTGGAGAAATTGTAAGAAAGAGGCTTGATTTCACAATTAAATAACTTGTCAGAAGCTGAAACGAGAGCCGTGTGTGAACTAACAGTTTTAATCTAGTAAACTTCTCTGTAGCCTTCCTAAATTTATCTCAGGATTTAAATAAAAGTGAAATAATCTTACAGTGTGCAGTAACTGTGGGGCACAGGAGCACAGCTGTCCTGTTTTTAGACTAAAACAGCATAAAGATGTGATATAACGTTTTCTAACGGGTAACAGGAGGCTACAGGAGAAGGAGTGCAAGGGTTGTGTTTAAAGCAAATATAAGCTGTCACAGTCTGCTTGGGTAAAGATGTACAGTTTCAACTACTGATGTGGGTTGGGGACACCCCAGACCTATTTTAGGCCCAGACTGCAGCATTTTATAAGGAATTTCTGTATGAAATAGCATTTATGTGAACTACCTCGAAAGAGTTATGTGATATTGTGATTGTTTTACCTAATGAGGGAATCCATAAGGCCGGGCTACTCCAAGTATTGGATCTTGAGAGGAAGAAAAAGGAGTATAAAACCAATTACATGATAAAGCCAGGGTGAATGCCTTCTCAGAACGAGCTTGTCTAGTGACGTATTGGTTTAAGGGGGGTAGTGCAGTCTAAAGACAAAATTGCCTTGACCCCTGCAGCAGAAACCGTTTTTGATGTTTTGAAACAAGCTTTCTTGCAGGCACTGGCCCTGGACTGGATTCCCTCAGACGGATCATCTGTATGTAATCTGTATGTAAGTGAAAGAAATGGGTTGTGAGCTGTTGTGCTGGTACAGGAGCATGGAGATAGGCATCGTCTGGTGGGTTATTATTATTCAGGACCCCTTGATGCGGTGGCCAAGGGGCCGTGTTTATGTGTTGTGCAGGCTACCTGCCTGGCTGTATAAACTGTGAATAATCTGGTGTAGAACTAGCAGACCGAATGAAAAGATTTAATTGAAACTTGTAAATATGCTAAATGGAAAATTGTAGCAATTTATATAGACTCTATATATACATTTGGTGTATGCCACAATTTTGGATGGCAGTGAAGGAATAGGGATTTCCCCAACATGGCAGGGACTCCAGTTAAGAATGCTGGGTTTGTCTCTGAACTGTTAGAAGCTTTGCAGCTGCTGACTGAAGTAGCTGTGGTAAAGTGTAAGTCACATAATAAAGAAATGTTTCCAGTAACTCGAGGGAACAACTTTGCAGATGTAGCTGTCAGGTGAGCAGTACTTGTAGAACAGGAGTCTGAGACCCCTGTGAGACCTCTGTTGGTGAAAAGGGGACAGCTACAGGATATTCAGGCTGAGGCCTCTAAAGCAGAGAAAAGGACATGGTTAGAAAAGAGTGTGGTGCTGCCAGCACACTGGACGCTCTGCATGCCCTCACAGCCTAATGCCCTTTGTAGCTCGACAAATGCACTCTGTCGGACACCTGGGTGTGAGTCAAATGGTGTGCTGGTTACCCAAACCTGGGTGGGGACCGTGTTTGAAGCAGTAGCCACTTATGTGGTATCTCAATGTGATGCTTATCAAAGGAACTCAACTACAGTTCAGGTGCAGGTGCTACAGCTCAAAAGGCCTGGTCCTGAGAAACCTTTCATGCAGTAGCAAATGTTTACAATTTACATTTGTAAAGGGAAACCTTGGCTCTTATAATCTGTTTTCCCAGTGGGTTGCTGTCACTGCCTCTGTGTCTACCAAAGACTTGATGATGGAGATAAGCCCTCGGTGGGCACTGCCCTACCGCTTGTATTATGATCAAGGGACAGGCTGTGGCTGGATTATTCGGGGTGAGATGGACTGAGATCACCCTCAGTCTGCTGGAACAGTGGAATGAAGGAACAGAACTCTAAAAGATCGACTAGACATCAGACTGAAGGAACGCCATGGAATGCGGGCTGGATCAAACAGAACTGTGTAATAGAGCCTGTTTGATATTATCACAAGCCAATCAACAAACCTTCCTAGAGGGATGAATTTGGCTAATGGATTGTTGAATTTGCTAATTCTCTATTGTAGTATTGTAGGTTGTTAATTGAAGTGGTGCATGGGACTGGTGAACAGGTGCTGGACACTTGGAGACCTCCAGTAGAGGGAAGACACGACCTGATACCTGGCGAGTGGGTGTGGTGAGGAAGATATACCCTGCCAGATGTTTCAACCCTGCTGGGAAGGACCATATCAAGTGCAACTGACTATCGACTCTGCCATCTGAGTGACAGGATGAGATCGCTGGATCTACGCATTGCGCCGACACCGAACCACTGCACCAGAGACTGAGTGAACATTAATTATTATATTGTCACTGTTTCTGTGTTTGTTGAGCTTCCTGAGGGGGGGGCGACAGTGTACCTGTTAAGTGTAATGAGTTTTACTTTGATAAAATGGGGATATGGAATCAATACTTTATCAATCAGCCACAAATAATAATCAGAGCTCATGTTGGGATTGTATTGCTATAAAAGATGCTCATGGGAGTAATCCCCTTTGATAGAGGTGATTATTTAGGTTTATTGGCATGGGTAAATAGCCCTGCTTTTAGTCTGAGTGTAACTCAGATCTATTAAAATGGAAATAACTGTATGCTCCTCGCTATAATCACAGTTTTAGGCCATTCTCTATTAGGGTGATAGACAGCTGTTTAGGTGAGCAAAGACTAAACAGTACTTGTATTCTAGACAATTATTAGCAAATGAATGACTTAGCAAAGCACATCTATGATGAAGAAAAATATATATCATAATTATAATCCAGATAATTGGGGCATTGGTGCATGGCTACAGTCTGTGCTAGGAACCTGGAGAGGGTCTCTGGTTCAATACATATTTGTGTGTCTGGTATTATTCATTATGATCATACTGTTAATATCCTGCTTGAAAAACATGTGGACTAAAGCTGCTGCTTCTGTGCTAACTGTACGCCCTGAAGGGATCATGAAGGTAAAAAAAAAATGTAGAGAAAGGTTCTCTTATCTTGTGGCAGAACCTGATGGGTAGAACAATATAGTTTTAAGGGGAGTTACCCTTGGGAGTGATTCCCATAGATGCACATTATTATTATGGTTTGTTTGTTTATAATAAGATGTTTTGCAGGAACGGACCAAAGAGAAATTTTACAACTTTAGCTAGAATTGTTCTGCAAAACGGCACAGCTGAGGCAGTGGAACAATGTGTAGATTTTTCTAAGAGTTATTACCCAGCTGTTGACCAATCTTGTAAAAAACCCCTAAGAAAAATGCTGGGCTCCAGCCCACAGGGATTTACCTGTGCTGTAAGAACTAATGCGTGAATAAGGAGACTGGATTCTGGTGAAAGACAGGAAAAAGAGGTGGTGTTCGCTCAGGTGGAGGGGGCCGTGCCAGGTGCCCTGAATTCATGCTTCCCACTGTAAAAAGGTCACAAACGAACTGAGCAAAGAGCAGGAGTGATGTCTCCACAGGGATAGATGGGGATCACATGCTTGGGACTGATGTGCACAGCCTTTTTCCTTTTTATGTGGAAGCCTGTCACCCAGAAGCCCAGAAAGAGGAAGAATCTAAACGCGAAGCCTCTTTGTATACAAACTGGCTGAATGAAACTGATAATGAGGGGGATATGAGTAATTTGTGGTACAAATTTATAAATCATACTGTAAAGTTAAAGAAATTTAATGCATCTTGTTATGTATGTGCTTTAATGCCTCATTCTACAGCCTCACCCATTTCTCTCCTGGTTAGAATCACATCACTGTTTGGGCCAGGGGGAATGTTTTTCTTTAAGTAACTAACACCGATTATAGTAGCTGTGATACTTGTCTTCCTGTTTTTGTGTTGCTGTTCGACTTGTATTATTCCAATGCTTCGCAATATGATAATGAATATGTTTGCGCATCAGTATGTTCTGGTAAGAACGGAAGAATCTGAAGTATGGGAGCCTCCTGGGAGTCCATATGAAGAATCTAACTTTTAATCATTTTCAAGAATAAAAAGGAGGGAATTGTAGTGGAAATCTAATGAGTTAATTGATTCTTAAAAATGTAGAGAGCTTTACAAAAAATATATTGGTGCTTTTAGATAATATTTCAAGGATATAACTGCTATGCTACAGTACGTGCAGAATTTTAGAAAACAGTTCGTCAACAAAGTACACTGTTTAGGTTAGTTTAGAAGACAATGTACCAAAATAATATATGCTGTCTGGGTCATTAGAATTAGCTGAAAGTAACTGATAAGCTTTGAATAACAAATCTAGTGTTTTTCTCTCGCTCTATGATGTAATTTGTTTTCTTTTAGAGAAAGGGGAAGTTTTAGAAGGGACCAAGTGCTGAACTTTTTTACAGCGCAACGTCTTATAAAAACCCTGTACTGCTTGTAACAAATTGAGTCTCTGGTTGCACTTTGCGAAGTGGCGGCAGGGCTCCCAATATTGCAATATTGAAATAAAGACCTTACTCAGGTGAGAACTCTCTCTTGTGGCTTCCTTGATAGTTATATTTCCATGACACTAGCCTTAACCATAATGATGCATGGTACTACTGACTGTCTTCCATGTTTTATCTTCTTTTTTGACCCAAAGGGACAGTAATCTTTGGACGTCTATATATATATATGATTTTTGATGTTTCTGTTGCTCTTCCAATAAGCAAGACTTTGCTCTGTGCAATTTTATCATAATTGAAGTATTACATGCAAACAAGACTGTATTTAATCTATAACTCATTCTGTTATGCACGGTTTTGTTCTTGTTTCATTGGGAATATTAATAAATCTACATGGCACTGTACCTCTACAAATAAAGAGGTATGTTTCTTTTGATGCTAAGTAAATAATTTCACAAAGAACACTGTTAGGCTCAGAAATGTTGTCAATGTTCATAATTGGTAAAGCACCTGAGTGATTTGTTTTTATCTCAGGCACACCTGGGTTCTTCATTTACTGTTCTTTTGATGTTGAAATACTGTTGTTTTAGTTATGCTGTACTGAATTTTGTTTTATTTTAGCCTCTATCACAAGATAAACGTGGACTTGAAATTCATTACTACTTCTATTCTTCACAACAACTGATTTAAAGAGGTCTTCCAGGGAGATAAGATAATGTCATGTCATTTGCCAAACAGCTTTATACCATACGGTGTTGTGGGAAGCCGGAGCCTACCCGGCAAGCAACGAACACAAGACAGGGTACACACTGGATGGGGTGCCAGTAAATCAAAAGGCAAGTGCAAGCCAATCATACATTTGGACAATTAGGAGGCCACGGCAAAGGCCGAGGGGGGAAATTGGGCCCAGACAAAGGGATAACTCCCTACTCTTATCGAGAAATGCCCGGGGATCTTTAATGACCACTGAGAGTCAGGACCTCGGTTTAACGTCTCATCCGAAAGACGGTGCCCACTACAGTATAGTGTCTCCGCCACTATACTGGGGCATAAGGACCCACATAGACCGCAGGGCAGGCACCCCTCCCGCTGGTCCCACTAACACCACTTCCGGCAGAAACCATAGCTTCCCAAATATTGTCTTTCAATACTAATACTTCTGACCTTAATTCTCATATTGGTTTTGATTCAAGCTTGGGTCATAAAATATCATAAAATATCATTTGAACAGCATATAATACATATCAGAATATACCATGACAGCCAGTGATAAGTAATAAGGAAATACATGAATTAATATATTACAACAGATTAATTTGACATTTCTTTTACTTATTACTGATATTTATGCAGCCCCACTAAAATACAAAACTCAAAACTAAATAACTCTTAAACAGTAATGAAAAAAATCATACCAAATTCCATCAATAGGGGGCAGGTGTGTTAAGGTTATTACTCCAGAAATTATAAACCATTAGACAATGTCAAACCAAAATTTGGGTTATTAGTATTTGAAGAACGTTTTTATGGGAGGAATAGTACCTTTAATTTACAAAATATAAAGCTGAGATCAACGGCAATGTTTTCATAATTTACACCTTACATTTAATACTGTTCAAGTTCTTTAATGTCTTTGTAGTAATGCATATTCAGAGCATACATATACATAATTGCGTGCTTTGAGGTCAACTGAGAACTAACATCAAAAACAACATTTTCATAAAAAAAGATTTGAATGACTATTAATGTCCATCACAGTTAATAAGATTCTGAATATGAGAACTCGGCCATAAAATTTAGCATATCTTGGACAGGCTCATCTATCCTCCGTTTTTAATAGAATGAAGGACTTCAATCCTGAGAGACATTTTCAGAACATCTAATTATGAGCTTGCTCATGGTTATCAGGAGTTGTTTAGAAAGGAAATGTTAATGAGAAAAGCAGAATCAAAGGTCAACAAAGTATGGGCTGACCAGATAAGCAGAATAAACATTCCACAAAGAAATAAAAGAGCATTTGAGCAGCTTTTTGACTATGGTCCAGTCATTTTGCCTGGGATGCTCTGTGGATAGTACTTCAACCAGTAGCTGAGCTAAAACACAAAACAAAACTTTTTCTGCATGAGTTCAATCAGAGACTGGCATCATTCTGTTGCTTTTGCTAATCTGCCATTTCAGCAGAAAGCTGTAAAATACATACCAGGCTTGAATGTGATCAGACATGACCTGTTGGTGCAAGTTCCCTCTGGGAATATCATTATCTGGAATAAACAAATCAAGTGGACATTTTGTACTTTCAGACACATAAGCACAAGAATATAAAACCCATCAAAACATATTTAAGTGATTATGGATTATGCTAGCACTTTTGTATTATTTCAGTTTACTTTCATAGCTCTGTCTAAGACAGTATCCATTCACTGTAATTAAAATGTGCTTAAATTATTTTATGACAATACAGTTGTAAGGATATTTTGTTACAGAGTGAATGAAATATTTCTATTTACAAACCACAGCTGATTCTGTTGCACAGCATGATTAAAAAACAACCAGATGTATATAGAAGTTACTGTACTGTATTTGCCACAACATCTATCAGTAGGAGCAGGAGACATCATAATATTTATAGTGCTAAATAAAAGTTTGGGAATGTGTGCTGAGGAATTCTCCTCTTAACCAAAATCTATACCGTTCGTTAGACCAATACTTTCAGACTGTTGTTGCTCTGCTAATCTGGGGTTCATTGTACCTGAGGCCACTCTCCTCCTGAGTGGGCTCTCCTCTTTATCTCCTCCACAGTTTTCCTTCGGGAGTCCTGATCAGACCGGGATACAAAAACTGGCCGAATGTACTTGATTAAAGCTGAGGATAAAAGAAAATAAAGTCCTAAGATTCTTTCACAGAGGATTCTGCTCAGAGAAAGAACACTTAATGTTAAGATGCCATTATCTTGAGAGGTGAACTGTTTTGTCACTTACAAGTATTTTTTAACTTATGATCCTTCATACTATTTCCTGTTGCATGTATTGAGAGGTGCAATTCTTTCAGGCTAAAGTATTTTGTTTGTAAAATACTTGTTTGAAAAAAACAGCAAATGCATACCTTTTTATGTGCTCACTGACAGGAAGCAAATTGGGAAAACATCTGAATTGTGCTACAACTGACAATGACAATTCCTAACAAAATCACACTTGCATGATAAGAGAAAATGCAGTCGCTACATACCGCACATTTTAATTTATTGGAAAAAATGACGGGTGTTGGATATTCCAAATAAAATATCAAAATAACTTTAAGGAAAATAAGGATAATCAAATGGCTGTGTGAAGAAATGATGACAATAGTTACACATGTTATCTTGTCAAGACACTTCTTTAAAGAAGTATTTAAAGCAAAAAAGAAGTGTCAAAGAGGCTTCATAAACCTGCTGGGTGTTAATAATAATAAACATTCATAAAGCACCTTTCATGGCACATCACCTTCACATTTTTGTATTTATTAAATTAAAAGATTCATCCACACAGTATTCTTGTGTTTCATAGCATACTGAATTAATAATCACGTCACTTGATGAAAAATGCAATCACAATGAATACTGAAGGAGTTGTTAAAATCAAATGGAGTTTTGCTGCAGCACAGGAATACACCTGAATAACAGTCTAATATATAATCTTAAATAACCATTTGAATGGGAAATAAATACGTCTAACAACAAAAAGATAAGGTAAGAGAAATTCTTGTAAAAAACAGTAACACTAATGGACACTAATGGAGGCAAACACAATGTCCATATCCTGCTTTGGATAGCTCTAAACACTCAAATCTAATGAACATACACCAAGATTAGAAGGAACAACAAATCACTGGATATTCCAACTTAGTTCTTTTCAACAGGATATTTAGTTCTTGGTCACTTGCAACAAAAAGCCTAATATTGCAACTTAATGAGAAGTATGAATGATGTAGAATATAGTGAACCTTTCAATCTTTTCAAAAAGCAAAGTAATTTAAAGAAAATCTAATTTGTGCAGTATACAGGACCATTTTATAGGGCTCTTTATTGATAGTTTGTCTAAATTACAAATCAGAAAATTAAAATGGATATATTTTTCTCATTATGACTCTGAATGTGTACATTTTTGTTCAAAACTGTAATAAAGTATCCATCCATCTAAAGATCTGTTAGTACTATGCAGCACGGGGAGATACTGCACATAATTCAAAGCTTTATGTTCTTCACTATGTTTTATTTATAAGACAATTACTTGAATACTCTTAGCTTTTCTATAGACCTCGAATTTTGAACTTTTTTTCTTCAAAATCAACTTAGGTTACAGAAGAACTCACATTACATAAATGAAAAATACTACCTCGTAATTTAGTGAGATAACAGTTGGTTCCTGTCTTGGAACATGGAAATATGTACTGTTTGTGTGCATTCCTACTTGTAAAGACAGAAATACTATGAAAGACACATGGACCCAGAAAACTATTATCTTGTGAATTTGTGGTACCGTGAGTCAGGTAGATACTCTTGAAGAATTTTGTTTGGAAGTACACATACTCTCCCTCACTAAAAACACAAATAAAATGTTTTGGTAAAAGGCAAAACTAGATTCTTATTCATTCATCTGGTAGAAGTACCTATATATACAACCAAAGAAAATGGTCCTGGCTTACTCATTGTATATGAATACTGGGATATTTACTGTTCACAATTCTTTCTTCCAAAATGCCCCAAACAACAACTGTGGACATTTAGTCTTTTTTGCCTTTTTAGTAGAAAAATAGTGCTCCCACAGTTTAATCTAGCAACTTCTTACAAGATCCCTGGGAGTTTTCCTTAACAACATGGCTGAATATGGCTCTCCACATACAAACATTCCTTTTATTTTCAGACCTATACGCACGTTCTCTTAATGTACAGTACATACTAGTAGCCCTGGGTTCTTGTCTTAATGTTGAGCCTGAAGTACTTCAAGTTGGGTTGATTTTATTATTAACAACATATTATTAATAGTCTTATTTCCTACATGCTAAACACACATGTAGGAAGGCTTACTTAAACATGTTTCTGTCTCTATTCAGCTTCATTTACTGCCGTTGAAGGCATTCATACCAGGTTCTCATATTGGAAAAGTAATAAAATATCTGCCAGAGACTGCGATGGGACCACTGGACTCTGGACACTGATCCATCACCTACTCCTGTATGAAAGCATAGTTGCCGCAAGCGAATGATTAAAAATGGCACTGCTTGCTGCCCAACAGGCTAACAGATGGATCTTTTGAGTGATACTAAAGAGCATTTCTGTACTTAGTGAAGCAGATTATCAGCAGGGAGTCTTCTTGGTATAAAGTCCAGGAAATGTCTACACTGCGTGCTTCATCACACAAGGAGGTAAAATTCTGTATATAATTTAAAATATTGTATTTACTAAAGAATGCTTTCAAGAATGCAACAGTGAAGCATAAATTAACTTACTGTGAGCCTGGAGAGAGAGCCTGCATTAAGTTGCTTGATGTTGACAATAATGTTCTTGCTAAAATACATTTCAGAAGCTTCTGCACATGATTTAAGAGACCAAAGTTAAAAGTTATTAAAAATGTAAATGATAGCCACAGAACCCACAGCTTTCTTCAACAACTAAACAGTTAGTGATGATTGCATTTTACTTAGCAAAAAGAATCTGCACTTCACTCAGGTTCTAATTCTGAGTGGGACAGTACTGTTGTCCCTTTGAGCAAAGTACTTCACTCAAATTGCGCCATCAGATGCCCTACTGTATAAATGGGTCTCGAGGTCATCATTGTAAATAAGAATTTGTTCTCAATTGTCTTACCTGGGAAAATAAAGCAATAAAAAAAGAATAAAAAATAGCAATAGACTGTATGCAAAATACATATTATTTTTAAAGTACTTTGGCTTCTATTTGACTTTAAATAGAAGTCTTATTAATTTTCAAAAAGAGGAACATTCTAGTTAAGCAAATCAGTATCAAACTGAATAGATTTTACTTATGTATATGAATATTTATATAACCTATGCTGTCACATCATTACAAATGGGGCCTCGGGGGATCATGAGAATTTAATATAGTGTAATACAGAGAATAAAAAGTATTCTTATGTATTCCACAGAAATTGCACCTTTGTAAAATTCACAAGAAACACAAATGGCATGTATGTCATTAGCAAATAAACACGTGCATAAAGTTATTCTCCTGCTTTTACAGTGTTCTAGAATGCAATGTCACAAGCAAATGTTGTCTTTATCTTCTTTTATTTATGGCTTTTTTTCTTTATAATTAAATAAACAATCCTTGTAACTTGGTCGATGAACGTAACTTAATGGTGAGCAGAATTAGCAGAATTACAGAATTTCTTAAAGCTTAAAAACTAGTGATGTCTGGATCATAGAAGCCAGCCTGCTCTCTGAATTAGCACCTTTACTGGATGGTTGAACCATTCAGGAGCCTAGCCATTAATGATTTAGGAGATGTTGTTTAGTACTGGAAAATGATTAATAGCCAAAGGGCTATGATACAGAGTTAAACATGTAGGATATTTTAATCAAGAAAAGTTAAATTATAGAATGCACTTACCAGAACACATTTAAAATACTATGCACAGTTTTGGTACAGTACCATATTACAACAATAATACAGCTGCCCTGGGAATTCAAAGAGCAAGTGGACTAATTTCTAGTCTAAAAGGTTAAAATACACAGATTAAAATATTACTCTTTCATGGTATAACCACCTTGCTATTGTGGCACTCAAAATTAACAATTAAATGAACAAAAATATGATTGCTAGACTCTGATTTATATGCAGTTTAAGAGGGGAGTGTGCAAACTGGATTATCAAAACCAACAAAGCCATATCAGCTTTTGACTGGCCTTGTCATTTCATCACAATTAAGTCTCTCCTGACAGCCTGCTGTTGATAGACAACCTTTTAACGATAACCTATATCTACTTGACTAAGACTGAAGGCATTAAGGGATATTAAAGGTGTGCACTCCCAAACGTACTTTAGTTAACATAGTCCCCAGGGCATCTCTAACATATTATCAGATTTTCCAAACAACAAAATAATGCAATCAGTAATATGTAACAAAGGTACTTACTGCCCCAAACTGGAATGTCCTTGCTTTCCGCCTTCATTACAATGGAAGCCATGGTCATGGTAACAGGAATGGCATCAAAGTAAGAAGAATGTGGCGCAAGAGTCAAAATGGAAGCCTCAGCAGGCAGTGCCTGGCGCCCTTTCACAGTCATCCAGTGGAACCCCCCAGCAAACCACATTGCCCTCATTATTGCTCTGAGGAGGAAATCCACAACTCTATACATGGATAAAGGACACAGGAAAAATGTGGATTTAGATCAGTGAAAAACCATAAACAGCAACTACAAGAAAAAAAAACATTTGATAAGCACACAAAAACCAGGATTTTAACAGCAAAGCTAAATGACTCTTCTCTTCATGTAGCAGTCATGTAATTAAATTCCCATAAAAATGTATCTTCCATTTAGTAATCTATTATTTACAGCTGTGACAACACATTGAAAACATAACTTCACATCGTCTGTTAAAGGGAAGGGCTGTTTACCAATATAAAAATAATACAACAGAAAAAAAATGATTGTTATGGCATGGAATTTTTTGTAATTTTCCAACCTTTAGTTTAGTCCTTCACTAACAAGACATTGATATAGCTTCTTCTAAAGCCAATTATAAACCAATCATTCTATTGTGAACCTTTAACTATCTTAATTATGTATTTTATTATAATGAACAAAAATAAGCATGTATATTAACAGTGACATATATGGCTATTTACGCTTAATCAAGGTTCCATTTTATTAATCAGTATTACAATGTGGCCATACAAACTAAGCACGTTAATATTGATTCATCAAAATAAGTTTTGCTTTGCATTAAGAGATGAAAATTTCAGAAATCAGAAAATGAGTGTCATAGCAATGTAAAGTAAAAATAAGAAAAAGAAATTAACAAAGGAGTTTGTAAATGTCATTTGAATGATTGGCAGTGAAAAGTGGAGTGGTGGCTCTGTGGCTAAGGATCTGCGCCTGTGGCTGTAAGGTTGCTGGTTCAAATCCCACAGCCGGCAGAGGAATTCTACTCCGTTGGGCCTGAGCAAGGCCCTTAACCCCAACTGCTCCAGGGGCACCGTATAAATGGCTGACCCTGCGCTCTGACCCCAAGCCTCTCTCTCCCCATCCGTGTGCCTGTGTGTCTCATGGAGAGCAAGCTGGGGTATGCGAAAAGACAAATTCCTAATGCAAGAAATTGTATATGGCTAATAAAGTGATCTTATCTTATCTTTAGAAAGCACTGAGTGTGTTATACGTTACTGCTAAATTAATTCATTGTAAACTGAAATGCTATGATTTTCCTTCATGGACTGATGCTGCAGTTAAAAAACCTAGTAATATGAATAAACATTTTCAGCATCCATGGAACTGGTAACAAATGACAAATATCAATTAGCCCTTTGTGTTAAATTGGGAAATATTTTTCAGCCTCAAAAATTCAAAGTAATACTTTCAGCTTTGTCCACTTCAGATTTTCATTCATCATCACAACAGGAGGGTATCCAAAACTAAACTGCACAGTTGTTTTGGACTGAATATGCTGACTACAGTTTGAAGAATTTTGGGAAATTAATTGCCCATATATTACTTGCAAAGACTATTATGTTGGCATTACTTGTCAAATGTACTCTATTTGACAACAAAAGCCTTTAAGAATGTCACTGTAATCAACATTATATGAAACAGATATAGTTATGTTTTAAAATTCAATTCAAATGCCTTTAAACATTTCATAATGCCCTGTGCCACCAAGGAGTAATTCATGTTGCAATGCAGATAAACAGTATCTGCTGCATCTACAGTATCTATAAAAAATGCCAGTTCACTGGTACGTTTGTCCTAATAAAATAATATGTAAAACATAGTGATTTTTTATATCTGTAGATTTTTCAGTAACCACAAATACACAGCAAGATATTTTGATCAGTTACTTAATGTAGCTTTTGTATAGCAGTCTATACTAAATAGGTCTTTATCAGATGACTTTTAGGAACTATAGGTGTAGGAATTGCCACACCATTTATTATGCTTGTTGCAAATTGCTAGTGGATAATCCACTTTATCAAGAGGAATATCAACCGAGATCAAAGCCTCTGGTATTTTCTAAATTACAGCATGAACAGTGTTCCAAGATATCTTTACCTTTTATAGGATTCCCTCTCACGAATGTGTAGAATAACCTTTCATTTGGTGCTTGTATTTAAACATCAGTCTATTGTCATCTTTTGAGAGTTGTCCAAAGATCTTATGCTGTATCAATCAGTGGGCAATGCACCAGGTGGGTATTGTGGCACTTGCTCATTCAGTGTAATAGTTTTAATTTTATTTAACATTTTGCTTTAAATGCATCCATTTAGGAATTTGTACCAATAAACTCATGTCAATTTCTAATTATATAATTACTTACAGTTTTTATCCAAATATCTAATGACTGCTGATTTCAGAGTACCAATAGTGATCTTTGGAGTAAATGACAGAACTACAGGTTAGAAGCCTCTCAAGTCATGATGTCAAGGAAAAATCAAAGCCCTAATTATAGTAGGTACTGTACCATTTGGCAAATTTTCATAGCTGGCCTTAAAACACAGGAAACAATCCACTGACAGAAAAATCACCATATTAAGGTCAATCTGGTAAAAGCTTTACAGTTATATAATAAACAATGTTTTTTTTCCTCTTTTCCATTATAGTGCATCTGAATCTTCCATCTTTGCCATACTGTATGTGCTTTTTTCTATTCTTTGTGATAGTGTACACTGTAACTGAATATACTAGTATCCTGTTCAGTCTGATAAAGTGCCTTTATGATTTAAAAAAAAATAAAATTAAAAAAAAAGAAAAAAAGAAAACAAAACTCCATGTTTCATTTGCAATGGTTACTACAAATAAATCCAGACCATTTAGAGATTAAGAATAAAGTCTTGGCCGTACTTTTTGAAAATAAGGTTTATACTTTAAACCCAAGGAAAGGATATTTGACAGTAATTACCTTTTTCTTCTTAAATAACATGAGATGTTAAACTGACCGTTTAAATAAACAACTAATATTAAATAACACTAAATCAGTAGAAGTGTAAACTGGAACTCAAAGTCTAAGGAAACCTGCTCTACTTCACTTCAAAATAGTTACTTTTTTCAAGAAAAAAGTCAAGAAATAAATAATTATAGACAGAGAACAGTTATCCCTAGCGCTGTCTATACTATACTCACCTATTCATCTTGCATATACTCACTACTTAAATTCTCCCTCAGTTCCAATGTAATTTTGCACCCGCAAATTTCTAGATTGAACACACATGTGACAGGTAAATTAAGCTTTGAAGGTCTGCTTTTATATTTTCTAACCTTGCTTTGTAATTGTTGAGTAAGCACAATCTCATCAAAAGTCTTTACTGCACCAGGACTGGATGTAAAATACAAATTTTACCATTTATTTTTGCCATATTTACGACAGGAATTTTGTGACTGCAATGTAAGACTACTGCACTAACTGAGTACAGTATTTCAAGCTGCACATCTAACATGAACACAAATCTACAGAACCATCATCTGTCACAACATAGCTGAAATAGTTCACTGTGTTACAGTAATAAGCACAATACATACATCCTCTTACAACACTGCTAAAGGTTTCTTTACTATTGTTCAGCATTTTTCTTTATATTAACTCTTCATTTTCCAAACACCAGAAGGTCTTAACACTGCATATACAAAGGAATGTGCTGATTGTTTTTTTTTTTACCTTTTGCAGTTTGCCTGTAACAGTTTAAAGGGAACATCCCCACGGAAAATATTAGCACTCAACCTTTTATTTAGTGTTTTAGCACTATCATTTAGAAGTGATGTTGAATTTCATGGTTGTCTTCTTTCCAGCTTCAACGAATGATATACTTTCAAAATACTGAATAGTGTTATTAAATGTTGGTTCAAGGCAGACTACACTGCAAAGATAATCCATAGATACATGGTTGATGGGTTGGGAGAAACAAGCTCTCAGGCTAAGAAGTTCAAACACTGCACATCATTAACTGAAGGTATTCTCAGGTCTGGATGAACTTGGACCCAACAAATCCACAAACAATCCCTGGTGTGGAAAGCAATTGTAGGTTCAGAACTCGCACAAGTGAGCTTTTCCTTTGGAAGCTTGAAACCATTGCCTATGAACAACATCAAACATTTCTGCCAGACCACTGACCCCAAACCTCAGCTCACAGGATCAACAAGAGACACTGGAGTGCAGCAGGGAGCTGCTGGAGCTCTTGAACAATGACAGAGCAAAATGCAGTACATGAGACTAGTGAGACATGACATACAAGTTCACCACTATACAACAACACATAAAATGAGTCAAAGCAGTGGAGCCACCTGGCTTCTTCACTCTTGAAAAAGTACCACATCACAGCCTCAGCAAGCAAGATTATGACTGGCATCTTCTGGGATTTATGATGCAGATACAAACGCCATTTAATATTATTCTGACTTATTGGACCAACTGAGCAAAGCCATCTGTGAAAAACAGTGGGGGATATTAACACATGGTATTCAGCTGCTGCACACCAAACTGCCAGTTCCTAAGACCAGGGCAGTTTGCGGGCTGCCAGAGTAGGCTTAAGCAATTAAAAGAGCCTTCATACAGCAAAGAAATAGTTTTGAGTGACTATTATTGTTCTACCAGTCTGTGCTTCCGGGTTGTAGACAATTTCATGAAGCTCACCACTGATGAGTCGAACCACAGCAGTCGAAAGAGTTATATTATAAGGGAATAGAAGGATTAAAAGACAAATGAGCTAACTGTGTGGAGTCGATGGGTATTGGCACAGAGACATAAATAAGAGATTATATCTAGATGCCTGAAAACAAAATATGTTCATACTACTGTACAGTTACTATAGATAGCTCAAAGAATCATCTGCCCCCTTTCATCTCACATTTTTCATACGTTAAAGCTGTTACTTAAGGTATACCTGCAATTCAGAATTTAAGGCATGCTTTATTGCATTTATTTCAGGTGTATCTGCAATTGCAATCTGCAATGTACACTGAGTCATTACATTACAATCTACTCCTTCAAATATGCTGTAGAACCATGCAATTAAAAAAGTGTTGGAAAAAAAAAGGCTGGAAGTAACATTTTGTTACTGGTCATGGAAAAAGAACAATTAAATACATATTTGAATAAATGGATCTTTAGGTGAAAAAGAAACACGGAAACTGAATTTGATATAACAGGGTAATATTAGGTCACTTCACCTTCTAACTGGAAGCAACAAGTCACCTCACAGCATGAACTGTCTGAAATGCTTGCCAGTGTTAAAATACATGACAAGAATAGAAAGTCCGTCTCTAGCAAAAGCATGATACTTGTCCTTTAGTTATTTCTTCTGATTTTGTTCTGCATTTTCATAGGACAAACATGAATCACACGTCATTTTATTTTTATCAGTTGTAGTTTGATACTGCAAAACAAGTACATAAATACTGGATGATTGTGCTAATACATTGTCAAATTAAAAAAGTAACATACAAGTATGATTTTCAAGTATTCTTCACAATGGAAAACAAGCTTATTTCAGATTATGTTCTAAAAATAAAAATAAATTCCACTTTCAAGTGTTATATATATGATTTTGAGAAAACCTGATTTTATATGTTAAAACCTACAATGTCCTTCATTTTCAATTTTAAGCAAGACCATTTCAATTGTTTACGTTTTGCTTGTCCTTAGTTAATTTAATATTTGACAAAATTATGCTGACAAACAGAAAACGAAGGCTTTAGAGTCTTCAGGTGCTCAGCCCGCAAAGAAGGTTCAACAGCCAAATGTTGCATTTTTCTTTCTTCTTTTCAGTGCGTAATGTCAATTTTTTTCCTTTACCACAACAGTTGTTTGAATACACCTCCTTGAAACCAGGTTTTTCATGATCATCTGTGCTTTAAACTGTATAAACTTGTGTATAAACATTTAATATTTAATTATTTAATTACTTATTACAATCTTGAGTGAACTGCATGTCTTGAGTGTTTAACATGGTGTTAGAACACTAAAAGAAGTTTAAAATTGTCTTTGCTACAGGTTCTCACTAGTCACCAATTATTGGTAAACAGGTGAGGGTACACAATTACTATAAATATAGGGAGCATTGGAAAAAGTTTGTAATTCCTGAAGGAACAGGGCAAAATACAGATGTTTCAACATCAACTATTCAGAAGAGGTTGCGTGAAGCTGGCCTCAAAGCTGGCCTGTTTTTTAGCCCAGGCAAGTCTCTTCCTTTTATTCTGCACTCTTAACAATGGTTTCTTTGCAGCAATTCTTCCTAGTAGGCCAGCTTCACGATTTTGGTAGTTTCAAGTGTATTTCACGGATCCTTTAACTTTTGAGTTACGTAAGTCTGTGCACTGTAATTAGCTACATGTACATTTCACAATCCTCAACATCCACTCACTGAAACACTGAAAAAAACATGTTGCTGGTATCAAAGCTGTCTGGTTAAATCAGAAATTAAAACAGTGGGGAAAAAATTTGGAGTTTTGACAGAAAATTCTGATACCAGTTCTATCATGTAAACTCCAAACTCAACAAGATGGATTGTGCAATGTTTTGAAAGTTCTTTAAGATGCTGGCAATAGCAGAAAGTTGAGTTGTCAATGAGAAAAGCTCTTTAAGTCCAAATATTAAATGGCAAGTTTTGCACAACATGCATTCCATCTTTCAAAAAAACCCATAACAGTTTGGTCTGCACACTGAAAACAGAGGGTAGCCCATTTATATGCGTGGTGATGTTGACTGAAAACATTTTTGAATTTTGTTTTGCAACCTATTTTTCATTATGCAGTTCAGAGTAGTGCTGACTTGTTTCCAATAACAAGATCTTGATTGGATCACGACAGTCCATAAGGAATGTCTAAAAGGAAGGTTCACTTTGCTGTGAAGTGAAAGGCCCTTGTACACAATGCCCATCTCCTGAAGCAGAGCTTGCATCAAGGCAGATCGAGCACCAAAGAAAATTCACTATTTTCACCACTGTAGTCACCACATTATCAATCTCATAATTTCTCATTTTGGCACAAGACGTTCCCGGTGAATAATAATAATACAATGAAAATATACCGTGGGTGGCCAATGTGACTGGCAATAATCTTTACGAACCATAGAGGGGGCACCATCAGTCATCACAGAAAATATTTTCTTGACATCAATTCCACTTTCCTTAAAATGATTAATAAACATGTTAGCTAAATCTGCTCTGTAATTGTTCCATGATAACAGTATCTCACAAGAAATGCTAATCGCATTACGTTATTTATATCCACACACTAAGCATGTGTCATGTTTTGTCTGAAAATGTAATGATGTGCAACAAACGACACTCTCACAACATACGAGCAGAAATAGCACGACCTTTATATTGAACAAATCCATATTCATCTCTCCAAAAGGGCTGAAATGAGCAAATCTAAGTTTAACAATTAACTGATTGCAAGCTTTACTGTGAAAACAATAGGACGGCCATGTCAAAAAGCTTTCATTGATTAGCAAGTTGTTACAGAATTACAGAACATTCAAACATAGAATTTATTTTTGGCTTATTAGACTTTACTGCACATGCCACTTTCATTGCTCATGCCATTAAAAATCCCTTTGCATGTAAAAAATGGCACATGTGCCATAGGATTCCAACCCCTAGGACAGACTATTGTTCACTTTTACTGGAAAAAGCATCTTTACATCTAACATAAACCAATTTGTAATTCTTATGTTTTTAAAACTCATAACATAACTGACACATAGCAGTCAAATTTATTTCAAGGTTTTCTTAGACACTAATTAATACTGAAACGGAAAACAAGTGAAAGAGGTTTAGCTCCGCTCAAAAGGAGCTTCAGTGTAGTTACTGTACTTACTTTCTCCACCAGGACTGTGGCTCCACAGCTTCCTCTGAACGTCCCACGGATGCAAGAAATGCAAAAGGCCAGGCGAGCAACATCATGAAGGCAGCAAAAAAGAGACGTATTGGAAACAGTGTCACTGTCATGATGGCAATCTGAAAAGACACAAAAGATCAATATTACCAAGAAAATCCACGACTTCTTTAATGCTTTACTTTAAAGAAACAGATTTTTCCATCCATCCTTTTCCTGATGGCTTCATCCAATTCAGGGTCTATGGGGAGCTGATGCCCATCTTGGCAAACGATGGGCGCAAGCCGGGCTAGACCCTGGAGGATATGATGCCAGTGCCTCACAGAGCACACACAGACACAAACACACACACTCACAGCAGAGACAGTTTTTCCAGAAGCCCACTAACCTGGTTTTTAGTTTTTAGACTGTGGATCGAAACTAGAGCACCCAGAGAAAACCCTCACACAGAAAACCCTCACAAACTGCACACAAAAAACACCCCACCCATGTCTGGAATGGAACCCAGGGCCCCAGCGCTGCAAGATGACAATACTAACCACCACTCCACCGTGCCACCCAATAGATTTTTAATTTACTAAGTTATTCAGTAAAGTAATTCACTTAAAGCAAATCTTGCTTGATTGAGCAAAGTCACATTGATAAAAAAACAGTGCAGAACCAGCACATTTTACTGTAGTATTAAGTACAAAAAAGACAGATCATATACTTGTAAAATATATATATATTTAATTTTGGAAACACAAATTTCCAATATCAGACTTTCTCTAAATGCCAAAACAGAATGCCGTAAGATTTAGTAGCCCTAATATATCTGTAAGTATACTGATAAGACTTTTTCCCCAGAAACCTGCTATACCCCCAAATTGCTTAAGGTAAATAAAGCCAAGAAAAATAAAGGTAAAATGTTTAAGTGCTTAACTATAGCATGATATGTAAGGGTTGTGTTCCAAACAAGAAATTCTACTATATAACCTTTTAGAGGAATGAAGCCAAAGAAATTGTGCTGCAGCACCAGTCAGCAGTTTGGATTTATAACTAGTATAGTACTTTGCTAAACCTAAGATAACTGATAATCTTATAAGTGTTTTGTGATTACTGCTTTTAAAGGCAATATATAAAATACAGTTATTTATAATCACTCCCAACACCCCCTTAAAACCATCCTGTAAAGAAACCCATTTCCTTCTGCAACATGCACAGACTATGAACACTGTAATGGTACACACCCTCGTGACACAGAAACATTACTCAATTCCAGCAGAACAATGAACAAATAATTACCATCCATTAAATATCCCAGGTTGCTTTAATGGGTGGGTCAAATGCAATATGCTATAGTCTTATCTCCTGTGCAGAGCTCTGAAAACAAAGCAGCTCAAATTGTCAGATTTTGAAAGAGGACATAATAGACAAAATGTCAATATTGCAGTATGTTCTTCCATAAGTGATAAGCCATTTTGTAATATAGTAATTTCTTTATTACTGTACATGTGATGTGGTGGATGGGATAGGTAAAGCGGATCCCCTTTTATATGTAAAGAACTTTGGGTCAAGCAGGGTCAGGGTCAAGTAAAGTGCTATATAAATGCAAAGGAATTATTATTTATTATATTTTCAGTGTATTTTATTCACTTTGAAACATATCACGAACTAAAACACAATAACAGGACAATTTTAAATTAAAGACAATTAAAAGAAGACAATGCTATTGTTCTACCTTATGATTTAATTGTTTAAGATAATGATGTCACAGGGTGTTTCCTGGGATAGTTTGCAATGATTGCAATGAACATGGCTCCTAGACCTGTGATGTATATAGAAAATGTTAAAGTTTGCCTCCCGAGTACATAATGGCTAGTAGTCTTACAAAAGCAATGGAGAAAAAATCCATACATTAAAAGCAAACTGGTTTGAACATGAGCGTGTAATGTGAGGTTAACAACCATTAGACTCCAACAGTACTAAAGACAGGAGGTACTCCTGATCAACCCAGACCCAGTCAACTGCATATCTACGGGATGTAGACCACCTGATTAGTAATGTCTGCACAGCAACAGCTATTACTACTAAAACAAGAAGGCACCATAGAATATACTTACACCTATTCTTACTCATTAACCTCAGTACGACTACAGTTTGCATGAACATAAATAGATGATAATTCCCATTACACTTGTGATCCTTGTGGTGTGTCTCTTTATCGCATCTGTAAAAGTGTTAACTTCCCTGTTACCGTAAACAGCAATGGTGTTGACAACTTTTAGAGAATGGCGCTTCACATGTTCTTACTGCAAGACCAACATCAGAGTAATCCCTTAATCTTTCAATCCAATAAGACATGTCACGCAATGACAAAGATCACTATAGACTACACCCTGGGGAATTATGTACAGGAAGAAATAAAAATTATGTTAAGAAAAAACATCAATACTATGGAAAATACGTTTATGAAATACTATTAGAGTCTAGAGTATATGCAGGCACAGTACACTGTAGTGCTTTGTGTCATTCCATTACTGCTGTAATTTTCAAAACTATGAAGATGTTTAATAGATTTATTAAACTGACATTTAGCACAATTCCAGTTTCTTTCTGCAGTAAATGTACATCTTTTGAGTGGAATAAAATGTGAAGGAATGGTTTGAGTGCTTGCAAAACACAATTGCCACAATGTGGTCTTCCCTCATTAAAGAAAACAATGTATCGACATTAAACAGAAGTTATATACAAAATGTTTTATGAAAAGCAAGCCATTTGTAACATAAAAAACAAAAACTAAACATGACTAAAGAGGGCTCTCTCTTTTGTTGTAATATTTGCAAAGAGAGAACCATGCTCTGGCAGTTTCTGGCAAAATTGATTAATGTACCTTTAACTCTCACCATGATGTTTCAACTGTTATTAAAAGTATTAAGAAAAACATGCTGTTTCTGTGTAAATGTATTTAGCATATGAATTTTGAGACAGCAATATGTGAAAGCTTTACAGACCTTCAAAAACTCATTTCGGACACTGGAGTGGATGCTTAATGCCAAAAACACACAGCCACCCCAACATATCTTCACCCCAACCCCTACTACTACTGCCTCAATATAAACTACAACAGCAGGGTCACAAGGGATACTCAAGAAGAACAGATTTAGTTAAACTGTCTGCTGATGATAGACACAATTAAATCAGCTTTTTGTGTTACCTGGACTGGGCTTTTTATTTATTCACATTAATGTTCCATATGTCTTTGTGCGTGTTATTTTACAGTTATGACACCAATAACAACTACACAGGCGTGAATGTCACTTGGTAGATTTACCAACAGTCCAAATTGTACTTCGCACAATAATATCTAGATGGGACTTCATAGTACACTCCACATCAAACATTCGGCATCACTTTGGCTTTTTGTACAGCTACAGACAACAGACAAAATAGTTCTTGAGATATCCAGTTCATCATAGGCCCCCCCCCAAAAGAGTTGCTGTGTTAACAGCTCGTTTTGCCAGGAATGGTAATGAAGATAACTATATGCTCTGCTGCACAGTATGAATCAACAGCTATGACAGCCTTTGCATTCCTGCATCACGTCGTTTATTAAACGAGCAATATACTGAGGACTCAGGAGCAGTGTTGTCTGATGCAGGCTTATTACCAAATGTATGACTTTGCTGTTCGTCTACCACAGACCAGGAAACAGAAGGGATTCTCTAGCTTCTCCGATTTACAAAGAAAGTATACAGCAAATTAACCATCTTTCAATTGGGAAAGATACACTGGTTCCAAGCCTTCAATTCAAACAGGCATTAACGTTACAAAAATTGATTTACTGACGCATCATTTTCTTTGTTAAATCTTTTGTCAGAGTACCGTCAAAACACTGCTCAGAAATAAAATATGACGACACAAAGCCGTGTGCTATCCGAGGCAAGCTGGCAATAGAAAGGCCTAAACCGTAATCATAAGATAAGTCAGTTAGGAAGGCTATACAGTGCTTCAAATCTCCCTCACTAACGAGAACTTGAACAGTGACTCAGTACTAAACACAACTTGTAAACTCATAGGCTTAAAAGTTTAAAATTCTGATCTGAATGAATTTACATTCCTACAGTGTAGGACTATTACATGCTTTAATTCAAATTCACACTTCATTTTGTATAGAACAGAATCAAATATAACATTACTACAGTATTTTGAACAACTTATGAAACACAAATGTTGTTGCTTTTGAGTTATAGTTTTTTTGTCCATTAGAATCCCACTCATTTATCTTTTCTTTTAAAAAAAATCAGTTCTATTAGAACTGCTTAATAATTTGATTTTTATGCCCAAGCACTACAAATGTCCTTTAATGGGATCAATAGCATTAACAGCTCTCTCTAATGTGCCCAGGACTGATTTTTTTCCTCAGGGAGAACATGCTAAAACATGCCATTATCAATGAACATCTGCCTTCCTCTAATTATTAAGTACTGGACCTTTTTTGTAACACTCAGCTGTAGTGTTTGCAGGTTGAATTTGTTAGTATAGAAGACCTCTTAAAGACAAACAAAACAAAAAAAGCCACAGCTTTCAATATCTTCATTCAATATCTGAAAAACACAGTACATATATTAAGATGTGGCTATGGAAGCCAATGGTATAGTACTGAGTATTTAAATTATTTTAGACTGTGAGACTGTGTATACCGAGTCATTCTGATAAGACAAGGTGGCTGTCTCAAAAATAAAAACCGCCTAGACAGTAAGCTTTTTAAAAAAAAATTGGACCTTATAAGGGTGATTATTCAAATTCCAGGCTTTATTCAACCTGAAAGGATGCATGGTCTTTAAGTGTTTTGATAACAAGAAAAAAAAAGGAAGCACCAAACAAACTGAAAGCCAGTGAAACACACTGGTTCTACTGGTTCTAATGAAAAATCATGACATTAATGTTGCAAACAGACCACTAAGTTAAATAATCGCTATGCAATAATATTCTCTTATACCCTTCCTCTTTGCACTTTTTTACACTTCTTAGCTAAGCAATTTTCTTTCAAAACCACCTGCACTAGAAAACACAAACATTCTTAAATCTACAAATGTGTATTCTTAAACACCTTCAAAGGTGTATACTTGAATATGTTAGCCTTATTATTAGTCATGAGACACACTGTTATTTGCTCTTCTGTGTTTCTTTTTACAGTCATAGCAAATTCCATGTTAAAGGAGTTAATTTTTAGACATGCATCTTGTACTGCCATGATTATCTTCCAAAAAACATGGAATCATTACACTTTAGATGTTCTCGATTTAAAATTACTAACCAGAACCCACAGACAAAATCAGAAATGACATAAAAAAAATCTCCAAACAAATTTAAAATTAAAGAATAATACTAAACACATATTTAAATTGTCAAAAAATTAGCTCTTGTACTACCCTTAATCAGAATATTATAGTAATTGAAATTCTAGAAAATTGTCTTTTCCCCTACAAATTGACACGGTTACACTGCAAAATATTTGAATTATTTATTATTCAAATAAATAATACATAATTTTGTATTAAAATGGCTCCAAACTTAAGTTCTGCTTCCAGCATGCATGAATTCTCTTTGGCATGTAACTTAATTCTCGCTCATAGTTAATTTAATTGAATTACATTTAACTATTATATCAGTCGATTAAATTAATGAAGGAAAAAAGACTCTCCCTCATTAGCCAAGGTTAGTATTAAGATAGTCAGGTGGGTAGCTGCATCATCTTAGTATGAAGATGTTTGCTTTAATGGAAAATCTGCTTTTATATTTCAACTGGAACCCTAGTAGCGAATCGCCAGAACAACATACATCTACAAATTGCTGCTGTTTCTTCATAGAATACCTGAATACAATGGGGAACTTAACTGTGTGTAATGAAAAACCTTCTTATCCTTGATTTAATTTTCTCCTGGTTCTTATTATTCTCTCTATAAAATAGTAACATGATAACTGTACATGTTCTCTCAGATCCTCAGAACAGCAAGGCCAATTGAGCTGTGTGTTTGGGACTAAATGAGAAACCACCCTATTCATGTACGTTCCTATCTCACAAATAGGGCAGCTGCAGCATTACAGCCATGCCCAGCTCCTTACAATCATATCTATCTGACAGAAACACATCATTGTGGACTGTAATATGGTTTTCAGAAAGGATATTACATGATAATGTTCATTTAAGACACTGAACATTAAATAAACCAAAGAACTGATCTCTCAAGGTTACTGGCATTCTTTGCTCCCCGGGCCATCAGAAAAAGAATGGCAGGAATGCACCACCAACAAATCAGACCTTAGCGAATATTTTTTATTAGACATGGCACAACACATCCAAGATGGGCTTTAGCTTTTTTGAACCTGCCTTTTTTTCAAATCACATTAGCGGCACGAAAATCAGATGTTATAAATGAATAGCTCTTTATGACCGATTATTTACTCAAAATTCTCAAATTATGTTGTTGCAGGCAGTATAACTCCCACTAATTATCAGTATGAAAACTTCTTGTTCAAGAGGGTGGAAAAATTGTTTATGTAAATCACGATACAATGTTTCTAAGCAACTGTGTGCAAATGTGTGGCTGCCCAAACCAGCAATATCCTACAGATTATTTTAGCAAATTTAATAAGAAGCTGTCACAGGTCAAAGTCTGCATTAAATCCAAAAGTCTGTAATTCGTTTACAGGTTGAACCTTTTAGTCTTAGCTCCCTCATGATCGACCAGCTGACTTTTTACTTTTTTTCCTGAGATGAACAAACAGAAACAGGCAAGAAAAGATGCCTGATAATCAAATATGACTGTGGCTGTGCACACTACACAAGCCAACAAGAAGCCAACACTCACCTCATAACGAAGTTTTACTATATTGGAACAAGGAAGTAAGTAGAAGTTTACACTAACACCTTTGTTCTAATGAAGCTGGAACAAACTTACCAACATTTTTACTTTTACTTTCAGCAAAAGAAAAAAAACCCATAAAGATCTGATTCTTTTGCTTTTACAACAACCTTTAAAACCCCCATAAGGCATGAACCCAGATACAGTATGTATATCAATGCTGACACACGTTTCTGCTAAGCGGAGTACAAATATGTTCACTGATCGCTGGTGGCTTAAAAAACATATTTCAGAATAAGTTTGAGTTACATAACAGTACAGGAACCATGCTAAAAGCCAGGATGATAGACAGTAAATAAACCTTTCCATACTACAGTTAACATGGTCTCCATGTAAGTGGACATTAGGTGAATCAAAATAATGTAGGCCAAAGAGGTTAATAATAATAATAATAATAATAATAATAATAATAATAATAATAATAATAATAATTGCTTACACTTATATAGCGCTTTTCTGGACACTCCACTCAAAGCGCTTTACAGGTAATGGGGACTCCCCTCCACCACCACTAATGTGCAGGATCCACCTGGATGATGCGATGGCAGCCATAGTGTGCCAGAACGCTCACCACACATCAGCTATCAGTGGGGAGGAGAGCAGAGTAATGAAGCCAATTCATAGACGAGGATTATTAGGAGGCCATGATTGCTAAGGGCCAATGGAAAATTTGGCCAGGACGCCGGGGTTACACCCCTACTCTTTTCGATTTTTAATGATCACAGAGTGTCAGGACCTCGGTTTTACGTCTCATCCAAAGGACGGCGCCTGTTTACAGTATAGTGTCCCCATCGCTATACTGGGGCATTAGGACCCACATGGACTGCAGGGTGAGCGCCCCCTGCTGGCCCCACTAACACCTCTTCCAGCAGCAACCTTAGTTTTTCCCAGGAGGTCTCTCATCCAGGTACTGACCAGGCTCACACCTGCTGAGCTTCAGTGGGGCTGCCAACTATGAGTGCCATTCTAGAGAGGTTCACCGTATAACAGTATTTTGAAATTGTCTGAATATGCAGATTAACTAGATTATTACTTAACTAAAAGATTATTAACTTTAATGGATTTAGTTAATCTTTATTAACTTTAATGGATTTTACACATTAAAGTGATTGTAACTGTTTCGACTTGACTGAATTGATGATTAGCATCGTTCAAAAACCTCACCAGAATTACAGAAAAGACAGGCTATATTACACACATTTTAAATATATAAACTTTATTCGTTCTCTCAAATTGTGTAGTGGGATAAAAAATATAGGATAAATAAAGCTTTAGTTATACCTCCTGTTTGTTTTTTATTTTTGCAAGATGTTGTTGGGAATAGAGTTAGCATTAGGGTTAACTACAGGTAAAAGTCAAATAAAATGTTCAAACTATGCCTCAATCTTACTTTACCCTCTTTTGATTAAGACTTTTGAAACACAGCGGTTACTGATGTTTTTTCTAAACCTAACCCTTAGCTGGGTCTATTCCTAACCCTAGAATTAGTCAATACCCAAATATATGAATCTTCATTCAGCAGTGGAATGATAAAGCTGACTTTAAAGAACTGGTTTACCTAATCATTTTAAATGATGTATTTCATTCATCACTGATTAACACTCTCCATATTTTGCTTACATATCTAAGTCTGTGCTAAAGCATATGTATGTTTATATTATGTACAATTGAACACAAGTTAATACAAATGGAAAAGAAAAGAAACGTATTTAAAAAATATATTTTTCTTCTTTGAAATGGAATGTTTTAAGACAGTTAAGCCAGTCTACGTTTCATTTCTGGTTTTGTATATCTTTATTTCCCTCCTTACAAAGGCCAAGAGAAACACAGAACAAAATTTTCCTAGGACAGACAGAGGTCAGGGCATGTATTAAAATATCAGACAATGCTGAGCTATGAAATTAGGCACATTGAAACCATCTTTAACTAAATATTTTATATAAATGTGACAATTATACAGTATTTTTTTTTATTTTCTTCAATATCATGTTTTCATGTCAGAAATTATATGCACAAATCATTTAATAATGAATCAGACCACAAAACACTTCCCTTGTGTAAGTTGTGTAAACACAAAACACTTCCCTGATTAGTAGCCAGCTACAATGCAACACAAAGGCCTAGAAAATGCCAACTTCAATAAATCAAAATTAAAATGACTGTTTGAATGTACAAAGGCTGTTAGAAGAATCGAGGAACAATTTAAGGACTTTGAGGAATTTAATTCCAAAACAGCAAAACTCTTATAAAAATTTGCCAAACTAAGCCAAAACCCCAAACATATTAAGAGTCCTCCAAAGCCTGGCACTTAAAGCTTGCAGTTTTTGTTTAAATCAATGTATTTTTGGTCTTGAAAGATGGACTGATTACAGATTGTTATTTTAATTACTTTACACACTGACAATTTAATTTCAACAGAATATAAAAATACCGAAGCACCTTCATAGTCAAGAGGATGAAATGATCAAAGCATAAATTTAAACAAATGAAGAAAAAATACTTAAAATATTCAAATAAAATAACTGAATAATTGCAAGATTTGTTCATTTAGGAAATTAATGGACTTATGTTCTTTCAGAAACACTTCAATGACCCCACTGACAGAATTACGGTTTATAATTTATAGTCACAAAATGATTTTGAAACCTCAGATTTTTGTCTACAGATGCAGTATTTCATTTCTTCCAAACAATAAACCTTTCCTTCCATGACAGAAAAGCACACCACATGCTTCTCCTGGGAGGTGGAAACACCTGTTGCATAGGTTTAAATCTTTAAAAGAACCTCCCTTGTGTTTTATGGTAGAAAGCTTCTGATCAGCTCTCAAACTCAAAATGTTACTGAAATATCCCTATGTTTAGAAAAGGGAAGCCATGTGCCATTTTCTCAAACCAAGCTTAGCATCTTTATTTTCACAATTCTTTTTTAGGCTACAAATAGCCTCTCTTAGTGCTCTAACACAAGCATTTTTTTTCTCTATCCCCTTCCAAGAGAGGACTGGAACAACTCAAAACATGATGTTATGGTAATGCAGTCTGGTACAGTATTATGTTACTGTAGCATTCCTGTAGTGAGAGATTACCTTTAAGTGAAGTCCATCAAGCGGGTGGCACAGTGGTATAGTGCCTTGAAAACCTGGGTCCCTGGGTATTCCGGATCTTGGGTGCTATTTGTATGTTCTCCCAGTGTTCATGCGTGTTTCCTTTGGGTTCTCTGGTTTTGCAGTCCAAAGACATGCTAGTAGGTTAACTGGCATCTCTAAACATTGGCCTTGGTGTGAATGTGCATGTTTCTGTGTGTACGCCCTGTGTCCAGTCATGGGTGTATCCCTCCTAGTGACCGGTGCTTGTCAGGATAGAAAATGGATGAATGGATGGGTCCTTCTAGACAGGGCAGGAAAGGAGCTCTTCACTTGATTCTCTTGCAAAGGGAATATTAATATAGCCAGTCAGCCTAACAGCATGCGTTTAGGAAGCAGTAGGAAGGGGAACCATTTGGAGAAACCAACACACAGAGCAAGTCCACTAAGAATGTAGCCAAGCACCTAATCAAAACTAGGATTTTGAATGCCCACTGCCATTCACATAACTAAAAAAATATATATTTCAATGACTTATGTTGGAGAAGAAAAAAGAATTTGTTAATGTCATTTGTGAAAGACTTTCTTTCAGGATCTGTTTCAATTAGCAGCTCTAGAATTTAGCAGCTTTTTCTTTTATAAGAAACTGTTACTGTACAACTCTACAGTAAAAAAAAATTTTTTGGTTTGTATATAATGGCATGTAACAAGATATCTCTTCTCATCATAATGAATGCAAAAAATAGAAATGAAAATCCTAACACAGCCTCAGTGTACAAATTATCTGTCCTTCTTTGCACTTATCAATGCTTGTGATTCGATCCTCTGCCATCTGCACCTTTGGTTGTGGTGACAGGAAGATTAAACTGTTCCAGAGGCTGGCGGGAGCAGCAGCATGATCCCTCCAGGGAGCAATCCACCTGACTCACTAATGGAAGCAGCAAGAAACAGAAGAGAGACACTGCACAGCGCAATGTACTGTTTCTCTGCCACAAACAGCTACCACAGCACTATCATAAAGCCTCATTATATATAATGTGCTGTTGTTGCCCCTTACTGATTGCTACTGCATTGACTAACAATTTTATTTTATGAAAATAAAAAATGAATCTAGATTCGTTGGAGTACATGTGGTAGAGAGTCCTCTCGAATGTAGTGGGTTTATTGGGCTATTTCATAAAGATTATTCAAATACAGTCCAAACAGTCAACGGGCTTTATGTACATGTTCATGTGCATGCCTGATTCTATGGTATACAGTAAATTATTTCCCCAACTGATTTACTCTGCTTGCAGTATTCCAACATGGCTGACTCACCACACACAAGGTAGATGATAAATACTGTAAAAAAACCATTATACTCATGTCTGCAGGAAAAAACAGCATTGATAATGCAGTACTTAAAAACTGTCTGAAAATCCCATACGGACTAAAAACTAGGCCAAAATCAGAAAACAGTTTTCTGCATTTAACCTTGCATTATTATTTAATCCTAAATTTGGCTGTGCCTCAGTAGTCGTATATCAATCAAATACCATGCATATTTTAAATGTTATTAGGAAATACAATTTGCCAGCATAAAACCCCAACTTCAACTACAATAGTCTCTGTATTATTTCAACACTTGGGTGACAAAAAATGTGTGCTTCCTTAAAACTAATCTGTACAATTGCATCAAACAATCTAAAGAAGTGAAACAGGAAGATCTCTGAGACGTAACTATTGTCCTGTCGCTAACATTATATAATCAAGACCTAGGTGTTAATGTCAAAATCTGAAAGTGCACTGTACTGTTATTTAATTACCATACAAAACAAAAAGGAATTCTAATTCACAGATAATTACAAAATACTTCTTTGTGCTTGAATGACACACTTGAATGACTTAGACTGACTGGATAAGCACTAAATCACCTCATTAAAGAAAGAGTTGATTGGGGACAGGTGTTGAGGAGATTTAGCCTAATGAATGTCAACCATGGAGAAAAGAGAAAAAAATCAACAAAGAACAACACAGAAAAGAACCTATTTGACTACTCAAGAAAACAAAAGCCTTCATGCACTGTCACTGACTGCCTGGAATGGTCACAGCCAGCAGTTTTGAACCTGGCAAGATGTTACAGCCAGACTCTGCAAATGTTAAGCTATGGTCAGGTAAAACAGTGGATATTTGCGTGTGTGATAGCCTGGGCATGAGTGTCATTGCTAAAGAGCTCCACTCATAATTTCTGTTGGAAGTCAGACTTCACGGCACTATATAAATAAAGTTCTAGAATTTTACTTGCTGCCCTTCCTGCAGGGTCATCCTGATGTGACAACACTCCAGTAGAAAAAATCACATTCTCACTTTGCTCTGGGAACAATGACTTTCTTGCAAGACAAAAATATGACAGTTACACTGTGGATGCATCAACTTGAGTCCCATATATAATGTATAGGTTGTGCTGGGAGGAAGTCTAGTGTTAAGATCTCAGAGACCAGTGAAGAGGCATTTGCTTGTCCACACTACAAGAGGAATGAGACAGAATCCCAAAAGACTGCATCCGTATTGTGGTGCAAAGCATATATTACAGATGTACAGCTGGTACTGCCTCCAAAGGCAGCTTCATATGCTACTCGTCTGTAACCGTTATGGAAGACTCCCTCCCCCCAGATAACAAATGTTAATGAGGATATTGCATGTTATGTCTGTTCAGTAAAAGAAGCAGGGTCTGTGTTACAAAAAATATTACTTCTTGACAAATTAATACTTTCTTCTAGATCTGTTGTAGTTATAATTACTGCTTCTTTTCATGCTCAGTATTTAACTACAAATATCTTTAATATTTATTATTCAATGTTACAGCACTGTCATCAAAAATTCCACTTGATAGCTTTGTCAACCCCATGTTAAAAGCAACTTATTAACACCTCCAACATTGAATGTGCTTTTTCACTAATATCAAGAATCCTAGAGTGCAAGGCACAGTCTGAACTATAGAGTAAAATAAATGACAATCTTAAAACAACACTATCCTTCATGCAGTTAACACAGTAGCCAACCAACAAAAGCATCACACAGAAATCTTAAAGAACTGGCATTTTGATGAGACTGAGATTAAATGTGTATACTCCTCTAATATTAGGATGTTTATCTTATTCTCCAAAAGATAGGAAATGTTTTACCAATATGACTCAATGATGAAACAGAATATTGTATGTGGAAACATGAGAAACTGTCCAACTTAAACCACGCTTTCGGTTACGGTAAAATAATGCTTATAACATTAAGGGTGGAAAGAAAATGTATTGCTTTACAGAAAGGTTATGTTATAAATAAATTTGGTGTAAGATAGGTACTGAAGGTCCCTTTTCAGGCCATAAAGACCCATGTGGAATGGGGGGCAAGGACCATCATTTTTCTTGATCATCCGACACCAGATGTGGAGGTGATGTGGTCAGTATCACGCTCCGGGCTTACCCCCGGAAGGATTAACCCCCAGGACTCATTTGGAAAGCAGGCTGCGTGGACCTGGGAGCCAATCGGGAAGGAATTAGAGCAAGCTACATCGCTTGCCTGGGATTGAACCCAGGACCTTCCGGTCAGGAGCTAGATGCCCTTGCCGTCTAAGCTGTAAACAGACCCACTATTTCTAAATAACAAGCATCAGCTCTCATTTTCTGCAAATAAGTATTGCAAATGCTAACATTTAGAAACACATTTAATTCTTTCATCTACTAAAATGCTATTCAACCAAATTGCATCCCTATTTCAAATAGTTATGCTTCTGAGATAATATAACAGGCAAAAGGAAAATGTATAAATATAACGAATCCAGCTTTCCCTAAAAATACACATATGGTGCAAATGAAATATTGCAACTATGTAGTAAATGTTCCCCTTCCCTTGAGCATATTCATAAGGGACAATACTTTCTATTTTATTCCCTTAAAGCTAGGATACAGTATATGAAACTGACAAACCAACTTCTGTCTAAATTACTGCTTCTACCAGAACTGAAAATGTACAAATTATGAATACATGTAACTCACAAGGCTGAAAGGAATTTTTTAAAATCAAACGCTGGTTTTACAGCAACAACTTATCTAATAGTCTGCACTCCTCAACTGGTCATGTCAAGAAAACGCCAGCTGTTCTGGCTCTTACTCAGTTGCCATTAAGTGTGATATTTGAATGTCTCAACATCAATTTGAACACTGTAATGATATATGACATCATCTTACATGTTTACAGTGTTTTTCATCATAATTAAAATATCTCAGAAGCACTTCATCACAATGAAACAACGATTTCCCACAAGCACGGAATGTGGAGTAAGAACATGGAACAGTGAACTTCGAAGAGTGTACTTTGTGTATTTAAAACAATTTAAATGGAAGTCGAAAGTGTATTTTGCCATACAAAAATGCTACATGTTAATGAATACAAATATCAGCTGGAATGCCTTTAGGCTAGAAAAGCAGACTGAACAATAATATTTATTGTATTAATTATTTATTATAACATTGATTTCTTAAGAATTGTTTTTGTTATTTATTTGTATTATATGTGCATTATAACAGCTCCACATACAGATAAAAAAGGTAACATGCTGTCAGTCATGAATGATCAACTAATCAAAATAGTGTTAAAACATTTAATCAATACATAAAATCCATCCAATCAGTCTAAAAACATAGATAAAGCAACATTTGTTTGAATGCTCAGTATAATTGTGTTATATGGTCACATGACAGTACTTGGTTAATTAAAGATGTATGATGCTTATGCTAATTCTTATATAGGTTAGATTCATTTTTAAAACATTTCATTATCATTCCTATTAATAGATAAATAAAATCTTGGTTCATAACTTTGATCTTGCCATAGCGATGATAGCAAATTAAAGTAAAAGGAGGCTAAAAAAAGACAATCATTTCCTTTTTTTCCCCCAATCCCCATGAACTTTTTTAATTTCACAGATCTGGGAATTGGGAAGAGTTTTCCTCATATAAAAAACTAAACTGCTTATGAACATACAGTACAGTTTCCATCAGCAGAACAAATTACCCAAACATGAAAGCACACTCCATTGGTGAGACAGATTTCATAATACATCCTTAAAACACACCTTACAGCAATCCTACTTAGTTATGATTAAGAAAAATTCAAGTTCAACAAAACATTTCCATTTCAAATGAAAGGAAACTAACAATCTGCATTTACAGACTATGCCTCATCCTTATTGTTTTTCTATAATCTATGTGGTAAATGGGGGATTTTCTGGGTTACATCTGTAAAGCCCTCCTAATTCAATATAAAATAAGTACAGTACGTCTTGCAGCACGTGAATATTTATCAAGCCCAATTGCTTTATCATGTGCTACACTGGATATTTTCCATTGCCTGGCAAAATTCTGGTATTAGTCAAATCATGAACTGTGGATAATATTTTATACGGAATAGTTTAATTAACACTGCATTACTAAGAAATACAGTGTTATTCCCTACTAATGTGCTTGTGACATTTCCAAAATCTCTGTAATAAATATCCTAACACCATGAAACATGAGGTTGGTAAAACAATGGTGGCTTAATAACATACTGCCTAACAGATAAATGTTCATACAGTAGAATGTTTTATTGTATTATTTTGATCTATGTTACATATTAGCGAAATAATAAGATTAGTTATATATTGTGTGCTCGTATATAAAGTCTGTTTACATTATTATTTACTTACACTGTTTTATTTTTGTAGCTCCCTATATGCCTTATAACTGAAATATAATATTTTTGCAAAGTCATGAAGTATGAACAGAAATGCATGTTTGTTTGAATGTATTTTTACTGTTTTAGTTAGGTTTTGAACCTGTTCTATAATTATGTACAGAAATTTGGTTTTGTTCCTATTGTGCAGAAATATTGTATCTGTATTAAATTGTACCATGCTATCTGTTCCTTTATGTTCATTTTAAAATATTATTATAACTAAAGGTAAACGCTGAAGCTGTTCCAATCACAAAAATAAAACGTATTTACAGTAGACCTCTCTGATAAACAAGTGAATGCATTTCAGGTTGGGTATGCACTACAAAAGCATTTAAATCTTGCTCTGCTAAACTGAGATATGATATGAAAATTGCTGCAAAAGCTGCCTTTTTTAAGAAGTAATTTACAATTCAGACACATACTGACTATGAGGGCTTGGTAATACAAGAAAGGAAAATAACTTGTCATAAGGATATCCCTTTGAGCTGCTTATGGTGATTTTCATTTCTTGCCTAGTTCCACCATCTTCTATTAACAGGCAGAATGACAGAAGATGTTTTTAGCTGAGTGTGACACAAATGACAGTACAAGCTGAAAAGTATTCCAAGTTTCAGGTTTTAAGAGGAACTTCAGCCATCACTGCGACTGAGGCTTGTTATTTGGAAGGGTTCTATTTCTAAAAATATTCCTTCCCTAAAATTCCTGTTAATCACTTAATTCATTTAAAGTATCTGCCAAGTTCAGTAAACAATAATTTACAAAACATATGACACTGTTCCAGTGAAAGAGCTCTTGGTTTTCGATATCACTGTATTCCTTACAAAGGTTACAGGATAAGGAACGTACAAGCTGAACGAACAAATTCCTCACTGCATTCAAGAGATTCAAAGCCTCTATGCACTGACTAAAAACATCTTTGTATAACATTATAAAAACATATCCATATCAAAGATGCAATGATAGATGGTATTTTTACAGCTTGATTGTCTCTCATTTATAAAGAAGTATTCTGAATGTTTCTAGGCCATGATAAGAGAATCTTGGTACAGCCATTTCCATAAAATATTAGTTTGTATCATCAGTGTTTCAGCTGCCATGAAACAATATGGTATTTGACACAGGAAACAGTCTAAATGATTTATTAAAAAGCAGAAGTGGCAGGACAAAAACAGGAAACAAATAGGAGAATTACAGTACGTATTTTAAACTGCTATTTGAAGTCAAAACAACAGAGCCTCTTTAATTTCTTCTTTTTGTAACAATGGGGATTGAACTTTCTACATTCTGTTTATGTAACTATAATGCATTACATGTAACATTTAAAAAAAGTAAAAGCAGGGTATGACTATGTTTATACCTTCTATGCTATCAATCAGTAAAAGCAGTTGAAAACAAGCAGCAAACTTGGAATTGGGCTCCCAAGTGAATCAACCATTAAAGGTACAGTATTTACTCAGAACACAGGTTGAGACTTACAAGAACAAAGTTTGCAAACAAGAGGAGTTTGTTTGGCCCACCAAGCTCATTTAGTTTTGTAGGTCATTGTTCATTGTTCTCATCCAATTATTTATCACACAAGGTGATAGTGTCACTCCAGCAAGGCTGGTTTTCTTGTTCCAAACTTCCACAACCCTTGTGCAAACAGGTCAGCTCCGTTTTGTTTCAATTACACTTCGACATTTGTGTCCTCTGAGTCGTGTTTCACTGTTGATTCTTCAGACGTCCACAGGGTTGTCTTTGTCAATGCCTTAAACTTTTAATTAGAGAAGACTGCGAGGGTCTTTCATTCAAGTACTAAAAATTCTGTTTTAGGCTAAATATGTTCCAGTTCTTTTAGGTCGTCTAATAATGACATTCCATTTAGACTGAAAAGATCCAGTTCTTTCAGCATGTTAGTGTAGGACATTTAGATGAGCCTGGGAATGTGCCTGCCTGGTCACTCTTTTCTGGACAGCTTCCAAAGTAGCAATATCTTGTTTGTTTTGTGGAGTACAGAATCTTCTAAATGAGGTATTGACTGTAGAAGTGTAGTGCACTGTACAATTTTAACTTAACTTTTTATTTCAAATCTACACTTTTAACTAGGCTATATATTCAACCAGGCTGTTGAAAACACTGAAGTCTTTTTCACATTACTGGTAGCTTCTTCCAAATCACTGCTTTCATTTTAACCAAATGATAGTTTATGCTTAAACTCACTGCAATTGTCTGTATCAAATTTAATCTACCAGGTCTCTTGCTCAATCCTGAATCCTAAATCTATATCTTACTGAACTGTTTTGCATCAGTGTTTGCTAATCCTTCCTTTATTTTATAACACCTGCTTCGCTAATTTACTAAAAATACAAGAAGCTAGATTATCAATTTGTAATCACAATGTGGCACATAACTGCAGTATCTTAGCATTGATGGGATTGAGGGCATCTAAGAGTATTTTCAGCTAGCAGCTAGGAATGGCCAGACACCTGAAAGTTTGCAATTATGTCATTAAAAGAGCTTTACTAGAGATAAAGAGATTTCTTATGGAAGGAAAATTGTGCCCAGTTAAACTACTTAAATAATACAAGGCAAAGTATGATTCTGCCACTGGCCTTTCAGCAACATTATGACTTCTGCATAATGTGACCATTACTGATTTATTGACAGGCCTGATCTATACTGCAAAGAAATGAATGAAAGGAGGTGCCTTAGAGAAAACAGTAGCCAAAGGAAAGAGCTCTGACATTCCAAAGGTGTGGAAGAAACAGCAGACGGGCCTGTCTCATATGCCACAAACTTATCCATCCTTAACCACTGCCTGTTTTAATTAAAACAGGTTTGGCAAGTCTCCCTTGCGGCCGAACAAGTAAAAGCATTAAATATGTTGTATTTGAATTGTACAGAGTACATTAATTTAGTTATTCTGTAATGTGTGAATTTGTCATTATTTAAATGAAAAAACACAAAAATCATATTTAAAGATTGAATGCTTTTTAAAACAAAATCGCCATGTCTTCTACTGAGAGCACTGTTGACCACAATGTTAGACTGATACCCTAACATTATCTTAAACAGCAGTGGAGTACATACTTTGCATACTCTTACTGAGAAACTTCAAATGTTTACAAATTTCCCTGCAAAAAACCCTTTGCAATTCACATCTTATAATATTTTTTGTTTATGTAATGTTTTTACCACATACATCAGTTGTTTGGTAAACACAAAATATCCCCAAATACCACAAATACAGCTATTTAGGCCAGTTTTAATGCTAAAAGTTAGAATAAAAAAAGAAAATGTACCAGTTATTGTAATATACAGTACCACTGAAATTTAATTAATTTGACAAAAAGCCTTGTATGACATACCCCCTTATGAAACGTAAATTACTGGAATTAAAACCAGTAACTGTACTGAAATCTACCAGTACTGAAGGAATTCCCCAAGTTTTCAAGAAACTGTTTTGTGTTCTTTCAAGGGGCTAATGGCACATAGCATCACCACAAGCAATGCATAGAAGACTATATTTAAATAAAGGTAAAACTACTGCAAAGAAAAGAATGTCATTAACAATACTCTTATTTTCTGTTGCTAATGTTGATTGGGCAATATTCAGATTATTGTACTGTATGTAAACTCTGAATGGAACTCTGGTGGAATATTAAAGACAATCTCTATAATGTAAGCATTTAGAAAAACTATTTGGAAAAATCAAACTGGAAAAACATTTAAGCATTTAGGTCTATTAGGCATATAAATGTAGTGACTCTTTGCTTAGGTGATTAATCAAGACTTGTAAGTAGTCTGCCCCCATCAACTACAGTTGTGAGTAAAGGTTTGTGAATTATCTGGATTTCTGCATGAATTAGCTCCTAAAATGTGATCTGATCTTCATAGTAATCTTCCGAGTCATAACAATAAATAAAGACAGTCTTATTTAACAAAAAACACATACAACATTTTACATATCTTTATTGAACAAATGTTTTAAACAATCAAAGTCATAGACGGAAAAAAATATGTGAACCTCAAGGATACTGACATCTTGAAAGGAGGGTAATCGAAGTTAGGTGTTCTAATCAATTCAGGTGTGGGTTTAATGTATAAAAAAATCACAATTTTGGTAACCTGCTCTTCACAACAGAATTCTGCTAAAGTGTAATATGGCCCAAAAGAGATTTCAGAGGACCTCATAAGAAGAGTTGCTGAAGCTCATAAGACTGGAAAGGGTTACAAAAGGATTTCTAAAGACTTGGACCTCCATCAGTCCACAGTCAGGCAGATAGTTTACAAATGGAAGAAATTCAGCACTGTTGCAACTCTCCCTAGGAGTGGGTGTCCTACAAAGATCAGTGCAAGGGCATGCCGTACAATCTTCAAACAGGTATAACCCTATCGTGACAGCTAAGGATCTGCAGGCATCTCTTGCACTTGAGAACGTCTGTGTTCATGACTCTACCATAAGAAAAACAAGAGTGGTGTTCATGGGAGGTTACCACGGAGGAAACCACTGCTCTCCAAAAAAACATTGCTGCCCATCGCAAGTTTGCTAAAGACCACCTGGATGAACTACTGAAACAATGTTCCGTGGACAGATGAGACAAAAGTTGAACTTTCTGGTAAATGTACACAGCGATATGTTTGGCATACCAACACCAAAACCTCATCCCAACTGTGAAGCATGGTGGAGGGGGTATAATGGTGTGGGGCTGCTTTGCTGCCTCAGGGCCTGAATGGCTTGCAATCATTGAGAGACCAATGAATTCCAACTTGTATCAGGAAATTCTATAGTAGAATGTCAGGGTGTCTGTCTGTGATCTAAAACTCAAAAGAAGCTGGGTCATGCAACATGTCAATGATCCAAAACACAAGAGTAAATCAACAACAGAGTGTCTCAAACAGAAGAAATTCCATATTTTAGAACAGCCTAGTCAGAGTCCTGACCTCAATCCCATTGAAATACTGTGGTGTGATCTGAAGCAGGCCATACGAACTACAATAGTTTATAATGTATATATAATGTATAGAGGAATGGGCCAAAATACCTCCTAACCACTGCGCAGGTCTGATCGGGAGCTACAGAAAGCGGTCAGTTGAGGTTATTGCCAAAAAAGGATGTTCCACCAGTTACTAAATATAAGGGTATTTATATTTAAATACCTAACCCTTAAATATAAGGGTCCACATAGTTTTTCCATCAATTACCTTGATTGTTTAAACCATTTGTTCGATAAAGACTTGGAAATGTTAAATGTTGTGTGTGTTGTTTGCTAAATAAGACTGTCTATTTATTATTATGCCTTAGATGAAGATCAGATCACATTTTAGGAGCCATTCATACAGAAACCCATATAATTTCTAAGGGTTCACAAACTTTTTCTCACAACTGTATAGTTTCACATGCAAATAACAATAAAAGCAGAAGTACCATATATACAAATCTTAATACATCTGCATGTGTGCTATACAGAATGTGACAATGTGCATCGACAACAGATTTAACAGGATACACCTACACTTAGATCAAGCATGGTTGAGTTATTGTTCCAATGTGTACAATTGCACAGACAGCACTTCATATTGACTGAAAACTAGAAAAACAAAAGTTAATTTACTCAAAGCAAACAATACCAAAACCCAAAGTAAATGAACATATTGTACTGCTGAAATAAAGTAACAAAAAAGTATTTTTGTAAACTCTGATATTCCACTTATTTGAGGTGAGCAAAGTCGTTAAGGAATGCAGGTTTCATCTGGGGTCTGCATGACTTATTTCAATATTTACTTTGTGCAATTATGTACTTGACAGGGTTCCTTATTTGCTTCTTGCAGAATTATTTACTTCTTGAATTCATCATCTCAGTGCTAGGTTTTCATGATCTTCCACTTGCACAATTTATTTACATCTTGCTACTTTCACCTCCTACAATTCAAAGTCTCCATAAGTTATATAACATACATCAAGTGAATATTATTCAGAATGTTTGTCAAAAACCACTCCAATACACATACTTTAACATTTAACATCACTAGTCAGAAGCTCACCACTTAAATAACGTTGTATGTCTCCACGAGCAATCGAAAATCCTCTGCAAAATTAAGACTCCAAGACTCAATTTGGTAAAGTGTAAGAAACCAATACAGTCAACAAGCCTGCCTGTACTTTCCAATGCTAACATTAAGTAAACAAATGGTTACCAAAGGTGCAGTGCTCTTGTCAGGCTGATCACTCAAGTCAGCCTTGGATGGTTAATTTATGTTTTCAAGAAAATTGTAGTCAGCACTATGACAGACATTTAAACTCCAGAATTTCTTGTTCTTGAAACACTTAGTTTAATGTCACACGAATCATGATTATTTTAAATTTTAACATTTATAAAACTAAGCTTTTAAATTCATAGTTATTTTCTGGACAAAAATATAAAATTTGTACATCAATGTTAAAAGATTACCATCGTGAATTTACACAGTACAAACAAGTCAAAATTGCCTTTTGTCAAATTGCTAAAATGTCTGTAATGCTGTGAATTACAGTATTACATGACTGTTTTCAGCCTCTATTAGCACTGGAGTGAGAAACTAGCATGAGATGTAAGAACACTCAAACTAAATTAACTTTATAAAATACAGATAAACTGGCTTAGTTGCCCTCTCAATATTTAATTCTTGACTTCATGCAAGTTTTCTCAACTGAACTTCCCTTAGGCCTGTACTGCTAATAACACGAGCTTCAGCAATCACCTCAAAACTGAACAAACTTGCATCAGCTTGTTTTTTTAGCTATTTATAATTCAGGTTCTAGAAGACATTCGGTTTTGTCCCACCCACACATCCAAATACAGTGGGTGCTGGCTCTTTCCCTATTTGAATCTTACCAGTATTTTTACTCCCCAAAACACAAAATGTTATTACATATATACATGTACAAACACTGTATCAATGTTTCACAAACAGACTTTATTCCTAATATACATCACAACACTCTATTAATGATGATAGTTACAGTTAGTCCATAAGCCACCAATATTTAACACATCTTATATTTTTATCTTGTATAGCATGCTGACGCAGCTACCCACCTGAACTATCTTATATTTTAGCTGTCTTCACTTCAATGCAAAAAGAAAACAGGTTGAGAACAGCCCCAGGGTACTATAGTATCATGTGACCTTCTCCCTTACAGAGGGAAACTTAATATTAATGTTCGTCCTTGCAATTATTTTAAAACTTTCAAATAAAAAAGCACATTGAAGATATTCTCTTTCTTTACAAAACCAGAACTATAACATTATTTATGTTTTGCCAGCTAAACTTGAAAAACAAAAGCCAAATGTTGTGGCTGCTTAGATGAACATGGGTATCTTCACATTCCATCAAATGTTAAACATTTGTTTAAAAATTACTGTAAAAGAGTGTTGCAATGCAGGCAGTAAAGAACAGTTTGCCACGATCAAACTACATTCTTCAAGTATCACGATCATCTGATGCACTTGCATGTTTATGAGCTTATGTCTCTATTTTGCTTATTCAACAGCTGTACAATACTATAAGATCTATTTCACTAGTGGAAGATGCTTGTTAGTGAGACCTGATACAGATTGTAGTACGTAATCAAAGGAAACTCATAGCGTTTTGCCAAAAATTACACGTAGGAAAAACAGAAAGACCCCCTATATCAATTATTATTAATTTACTGTTATACAGCCCTTAATAAGAAATGTTCCAAAATCTCATGTGTTAATTCAAAAATTCCCAGGTCAATCGGGAACCAAAATGGTAAAGAAAAGCCACCCATTCTATCACCAAGATTACAACTTTATTAACAGCTCTGATTGTGCTACAACATTTTTATATTTTTCCATGTGGAGACTCATAAGTTTTAAGATTAAATAACTTCAGTCTTTCCATCAGGTGTTGATATTTGCTAGTAACACTGGATATAATATTACTGAGATTTCCATCACAAAATAATTATTTATTTTGAAATGTGTATTTAGGAGTCACAGCAATTGAAACAGTAGAAGTTATATTAACAGTCAGTAAACTTCAACTGAAAACATGCTCCTCAGTGAAAAGAAAATCAAACAGTAAAGAAAATGACTGAAATATTACAAAAAGAAAAAAAAGTAACTGAAAATCATATTTACCGTGTTCTAACACCAATGAGTAGATTTGCTTTTTTTAATTAAAGAACAGCACAGGACTTTATTTTTAATGAGAGAGATAAGCTATGGCTGGTAAATAAACAATAATACTTTTTCATTCACCAAATTTAATTTAATTTAATTTTAATTTTTTAGCAGGTTTACACTTATTTATTGCTATTTTTTAAATAAGATTACAATAATTAATAGGAATATATTACTAATAAGAATACAATTAAACATTGGCTTAAAATTTTGGAAAGTTATTTTCTATCTTTACAAATAAAATTGCAGTTGACTGAATTTGTGCAATGATCAATGAAGCAAAACAGACAAAATACTTTCAATTAAATAAAAGAGAATCTTTGTCAAGTACAATGGTCTTGTAACCTTTCATCACAAGAAAACACTTTTCTTAGAAATCTATAAATTTTCTGCTTAATCTATTAATCAAAATAGCCACAAACTGCACAGGAATCGAGCAACCTGCCAAAGTTTAGTGACTGTGGGCCTCATTCAGAAATGTTTCTAAAGAAATGGAAATAAGTAATCTAAAGAGGCCTATAATCACCATCCCATAAGAGGTATATTAGAACTGTAACTGTAAGACCATTTTCACACAGGTGAATGCTTCTCAAGAAGACACTAAGGAAACCTACTGAAAATATTAACACTCCATTAGCATAACAAAACACATCTTAATAATACACAGCTCAGGCCAATAGATTTGCCTGAGCATAGGCTGCACCTGAAAATAAGGCGTGTCTTGGGTAAATTAGAAAACACACAGGCATTAACTATAAGAGGTTCAGAAAGTGTACAAAAGTATAGAACAGTGGTGCCAGTACATTTCATGTGCTGCCACTTCATCCCACAAAATAATTTAAAGTTTGACATTGGAGTGGAAAGACTTATAAAGCTCGGGGAATATGATTTCACACAATAAATGATTATATTTCCATTTAATTTTTTCATCTTCATTATTAATATTATATTAATAAAAATACAAAAGTAAAAGTTATCCAACAGGGTTTTAAAGTTGCCTTATTTGTCTTGATACACGCTATCACATATGCCTTATATACTCCTTACATACTATATACTGACGTGCTATATAATTATTGGGTATTTGAAAGTACTGTAATTGTTTTTTGACAGGACAGCATGTTGGCACAGTGGCTAGCATTGCTGCCTCGCAGTGCTGGGGCCCTGCTTTTCTGCATGGACTTTATATGTTCACATGGGTTTTTGCCAGGTGCTCAGGTTTCCACCCACAGTCCAAAGACATACTGGTAGGCTAAATGGCTTCTGGGAAAACTGGCCCTGTTGTGAGTGTGTGCGTGTCTGTTTCTGTGTACGTGCAATGGACCAGTGTCCTGTCCAGGGGGTACCCTCTCTTGTGCCCGTTAAGAAGCAGTTAGAAAAGGGGTGGATGTTTTTGGAGAATAAAAATACCATACAAATCCACAGGAAAAAAATGTGCCGTAATTGAACCCTTGCCACATACATGTACAAAGAATGTCATTAGCAAAACTACGTATTAAATGTATTAAAAAACATCTTGTTTACAATATTCTCAAATGCCAAAACTCTGGTGAGTCTTGATCTGAGAAGCCTGAACATGAAATTTCGATCACATAATAATAATGTAATGTAATAATGACGCTTTATTAGCCCTATACAATTTCTTGCATTAGGAATTCGCCATTTCGCATACCCCAGCCTGCTCTTCATGAGACTCAGACACACAGACAGGGAGAGAAACATGGGGTCAGAGCGCAGGGTCAGGCATTGTACAGCGCCCCTGGAGCAGTTGGGGTTAAGGGCCTTGCTCAGGGGCCCAACGAAGTAGGATTCCTTTGCCGGGTGCGGGATTTGAACCGGCAACCTTCCAGTCACAAGCACAGATCCTTAGCCACAGAGTTAAGTTTGTATTTCCTCAAACTCTTCTGGTCACCACTTCCATCAGATGTTTCTGTATCTTCTTCCTCTCTCATTTAATATCTGTGCCTTTTACCTGCTGGTAAGCAGTGGTTCCATGGTGGAATAAAACACTTCAGCGAAATGGCAGCTTTTTATGAGACTGAATTCTTCACGCATGTTTTGAATCAGCACTGCAACTTTAGATGTGACTTAGGGTCAGGGAGTTTTTATTTTATGTTGATCACATATTGATCTAGAATGGCCCTGACATACAGTATATTTCTGCTGATGTTTCCTGTTTTATTATTAAAGTGAAATTCAAAGACAATTAAGAGTACCTAGTGTTTATTCATGGACTGTGGGACCTGAGCTAGTAAAGTGTTCCAATCTATCTATTACTGCATATGACAAGAAAAAAAAACAGTTTCACAACAATCGTGATATTGTATTCCCTTTTGTTTTAAATATCTTTTAGTACTCTTTCACATTAGTTGTACAATCCAACAGTATAAAAAAAAAAACAGGTTTGGCATTGAACCTCACACCTGAAGAAGGCTCCACGGCCGAAACATTGTGTTTTCTTTCTTCTTTTCAGCATGGAATAAACCTATTACTTGTTCCTTTGCAGCCTACGCATGCTGATGCAGCTACCCACCTGAACAACATTAACTATATGTATGACTTTCCATTTGAAGATAAGGTTAAATAATAACAATAACACAATAATAATAATAATAACACAAAAAGCATTAGTTCAATAATGTGTTTGCTGAAATCAAGTATGATTCGATGAAGATTATGACAGAAAACACTTTTTCCAAGGCATTTAGTTTACATCTGTAGCCCTCAACATTTTCTCTGTTCTTTTAGACAAGCACTCATACAAGCACTCATAGTCGCCATGCAAAGATTTTTTCTAATGAATACAGACATCAAATGTCACTGCAAATTTAGAAATCACACAATTTAAAAGTGTCATTACATACAGAAACAACTGGGAATCTCCTGTAAGTGTTGGTTGTTAATCAATCATAATTATAGTTTTCAGTTGGTTTGAACCATAGTAAAGCATCTCCAGTTAGTGTTTCAGGCCTGTTATTTCCCCATACACTCAAGCACTGCTGACAATGAAACCAGCACCCTTACATAGATTAAAGATTGGGCTGGTTCAATATTATCAATATTATTTGCAAGTGATGTGGAAGCCGCTGACTGTGTGTATTTGATTTTAGAGAAGGGTAAGTCTCGAACTCTACTATCAATATTCTACTATCAGGATTACACACATCAGGAAAGTAGGCTAACACAGGAAATGACCAGGCTGCATTTGTTCACAGGGATTCAGAAACTCCTATTCCAGAAAGATACCAAAGCCAAAATTATTCTTAGACTAGGCTCACACCAACTCTAAAGGATCAGCTAATTTCTTTCTATATCTCTCAAATGACAGGTTTCTGCCTTCCAGACTTCCTGTGGAATTTGTGTCCCAGGCTTATGTCTCTTTATGCCTCCTTTCTCACCTCCTCCTATTTCAATTTCTTGGATGTATTATCACTTTCTGTGTCTTTTGTTCTCCTGACCCACACCTCTGCCTCATATTATTTCTCTCTCCCTCATTCTCCAATATACCTGAAAAGGACTCCACTGCTGAAACCCAAGTTTCTTTTCCTTTTTTTTTTTAAGAATAAACATCTGCATGTTCTTCTGAAGCTTGCAAGCTGATGCAGATCCCAACACTAATTCAGGAAATGACTTAAACAAATAATAAGGTCTTGGGAGTTTATGCATCCTTGAATTACTTTACCTTAAAGTGAACGTCTTTGGTGTGGTTTCTAAAGAAAACTACATTCTTGTTCATTCTGCAATACCAAAGCCTTGACAAAAACCTATACAAGTATTTAGCACCAAAACGAGATATTATCAAGGCAACGGCAATCAAAACACTTTCTCTAATTAATTATCTGGTGTTTTAGCTGGAATTTGCCAAATCAAACTCCAAAACTAGATTGATAGACCTTAATTTTACCTCTGATTCTTTATGGCAGTTCCAGAACCTTTCTGTTTTTGACAATTAGCACAAATAACATTACTGTTTATGTTGGGATTTATGTTGTTGAACGCAAATGTTGAGATCTTTACACATGTTTGTCAAGTATGACCAACAGGACACATCTGGCTTTTAAGTATTCACCTATTGATCAAAACAGATAGGGCCTCCTTTGTCTGGTTATGGTATGAAATGTGATCAGAAAGAAACACCTTTTGTTTCAAAACATTACCGTGACCCTATTTCTAAACCACTAACTAAAAATGTCCAAATAAGAGCACTATAATTTCACAGTTTCTATACTATAGAGATCAGATAAAGTGCAGCTATACAGTAAGCTTAAGGACAGCAAACCACACAGTGAGGGACAAAAATGAAAAGCATCACATACACAGTAAGATGTGAAAAGATTTGGAAAAGGATGGATAAGAATAGATGGCACTGGTACAAAAGTATAAAGAAAGCAGAAATTAATCAGGTGACATGTTACTGACGCATGAGAGAAACAAGACATAATCATCCTTAATCTGCCCCTGTGCATCATCAAATTGATGAAAATTGCAAGAGTGTTATAGACACTAAGGTATCAGTGAATAATACTTTGAAAGCTACATTGACCAACTACTTTCCATAAACATCACTGATAAAGCTGCTGATAAACTGCAATTTTAAATTAGAAGAGCAACAGTTTTTTTTTTCTAAATAAAAATACAAAAAAGCAAATTAACTCTTAACTCAAAAGATCCAATATGGAAACACAGTACTAACAGGATGGCCAAGTCATTTTATGGGTCATCCTTTAAATCATGAAAACTTGGAAAACGCGAGTTTTGATCAATTTATTAGGTTAACCAGTTCAGCAGACATCATGAACAGCCAGCTATGGTCTTTGAAAGTTATAGGGTGCTAGGATTTTCATTTAAAATATCTCTAAACCACTTCACTGAACAAACTGTCTGCTTCAACTGTGAAAATTATATTTTCCAAGTACTTAGAAATTTGTGCATAAAACCTGTTAGATTGTGGCTCTTCGGGAATAGGGTTGATCATAGCTCCTCTAGTACTTAAGATAAAAACATAACTTGTTTGGTATCAAAAGAATGAGGAAACGCTATGCATTTCATGAATACAAATACAAATCTCAAAACTCTCACAAGAACACAGCAATATACTGTATTTTACCAGATTCAATGAATTTTCTATTAAGAAGCAACTAGGCCTACACATTGACCAAATGCCTGAGGGTTGGAACCTGACGTCCCAACATCTTGTAGCACTATAATGATCTTAGAACCTAAGCAAGGCAAGCAGGTTACTGCTGGAACTGGTACTGGTGGACCAGTAGAAGGCACTATTGCCTCTAGTGCAGAGGCTGTAGAACATTTCTCCTTTATGATGAAAGGAAAAACTATGTTACAGGAGCACCCCAAGTCTTTGTTTCTTGAAACAGCTAAATGGCTTTTGTCTATTTTCAAAGCACTATAAGCAGAAAAGGCAGTACACATTTCTAGGGAAATATGAAAAGTTTGCAACTAATAATTTGTTTTTCAACCCTTACCACATTAAAATATCAAATATGAATCTTTACTACCAGTTTTGCACGAGGTATAATTGTTTCTAATGAGTAATGAGACAACTCATTACTGAGTGTTAAGTTTATCATTAACAAAAACACAATAAATGATAACGTGCACTGCTAGAAAAAAAGAGAATAAGACAGGTGACAAAACTCAGAACTGATAAATGAGGTTATAAGGAATCCAATTATTCAACATATAATCTACAACTAGAATTGGAAATTGTTTATTGAAAAAATACCAGAAGTAACTCCTAAATGATCTTGTAAATCAGAAGGAATAAGAACAGTGCAAATCATTATTAAATTAACCATCCCCACCCTAATCAGAAAGAAAAAGAAAAATACACTATTATTGTGCTAAAACATTAGGTCCTTAGAAGTAAAAATTGTACAATGTATTGAACAGGCTAATGAAATTAATCTCAATGGCAGTATCTGTAAATTATCCATAACCATGTTTAGCAAATATCAATGGTCACATTAACTTCCTGTAACTGGACCTGCATTGAGCATCCCGAGACTAAGCAACAACCTGCCCCAGTTTAATAAATCCAGTACTAAGAAAACTAGTACTTAATGAATATGCTTAACATTAAGATAATATAGGGGAGAAACAAATGTTGAGCAGAGTTTGATCTGGGAAGAAGCATACATATTATATGGACTATTGCTTACATAGGAATAAAGTAACATTTATGTAATTCTTGAATAACATATACAGAAACCTACACTTCATCAGTGTAATTAAGAGTTTACTAATGAGTTTATCTTCTCATACCAATAACACAAAAATAAGAGTTGTTGGGTGCCTATATACCTTATAAATCAGTCCTTTAAAACTTACTGCAGCCTCACAGAACATAACCACTGTCATCATGAATCATAAGTGCAAAGCTGAAAACCTTAAATCTTAACTACATCTACGCCTCTACAGCTCTTCCAGGATTGCAAAGAAGTACAAAACTGAAACCTTAAGTAAACTACTATATGTCCATGTCCCACAAGTCGTGTTTACCTTTTCTTAACCTATCTTGCTTTGGTGGGAGTTGCTGGAATTTGTCACAGACGCAACATAATGGCACAGAAATTACAGCTGATGGTAATTCTCACTTGTACACTAGCTTTAATACTTTTGTTTGTAAAAGCTGCAGTACTGGAGCTCATTCTCTTACATACGTCCTATATGATGCTTTCAATAGCATAATCATAATGAATTAGCCATACAAAACCTCTATTCATACAGGAAACATCCATTATTTTAACTCGTAACATAAAAATTCTTAATACATGTATAACACAAATCACCGCTTTGACAGAAAGGCACTGAGCTCTTTATTAATGCAAGTATTAACTGCACTTCCTACTCGTGCCTATTGTTTCTAATTGAATTTAAGGATTTGTAAGACGATACTTTCACCAGCAACATATATAGAGAGAGATCTTTCATTCACTGTCCCAGTAATAATAGAATCATCTTAATTCCCATTCAAGACAAGCCTCTTACAGATCACTACTTGTTTCGGAGAAACATGACTTCGTTAAGTGCAAAAGGCCCTCGGGCATAAGCGCCCTTCTCTTTTTCTGGCAGGTACCGTTATTTAAAATGATCTGCAACCCTGTTAATCAGAACAAAATTCCCCTTACATGTAATTAAACTATTTAAGAGTAATTTAATTGTTAAGGTTTACATTTCACATGTCCTTATACTGCATCAATTAACAACACTGCAGTGCAATATCGTGATCTCGGCTTTCATTCGTGCCTTTTGGTAAGCCACGTTAATTGAGTGATGCAGTGCCCAGCTGGAAATAATACTGGCTAAAGCCATCGTTACACGCTTCATCATGCCGGTATTCAGTAACTTACCTTGGCTTTCTGCAGTGGGGTGAACCGTAAGTCATGCACAAAGGGGTTCCTAAATGGGGGAGCCAGCTCCTTCTTCCCATCTCCACCTACTGTTGAGCACCGTCTGCTGTTTCTCGACAGCCTCATCCTCAGACCTGAGGAAGGAGTTTAATACAACAGCTGCGGCGTTTTACTCGTGTCGCCGCTGCGCAGCTCGCCTATTTTCTCTATTTTCTGCAGATACGCTTTTCTTTATCTCCGTAGCCGGTGGTGGATGCTAGGGGCTGGAGAGATAAAACGCTGATCATCTAAATCGAAGGCGGTAATTACACAACAACGGGTCAAACTAGACGGCTCTGCCTCTCTCTTTTGCTGGTTTCAAAACGAATCCCCCAGCCTGGCTTAGTGTGACTGCAGAACGCATGCGTCCTGTGGTGACGGCGCTGACATCACTCTCCTCTGGAGGTGAGCAACAGCCTGATGCTTTTTACTCACCACAGACAGTATGAAGCGGCTAGCGAGCTATGCTAAGGCATGATAAGAAAGAAGAGGTCCGCGACCTGTACAGCAGAACAGAACTGAAAATTAAAACGCAAGAAGAGGAAATACGTTGTCGTTAAATAAAGTATTCAGTCAGGGAACTGAATGCATTTTCAAAGGCAAGGTATGCTGTAGTTACTGTAGCTGAAGTTTTTTAAATTGGAACAAATACGCTTAAATGTGGTGCCGTACTCCAGGGGGTTTGAAGCGTTTACTCCTCTCCACCCTTTCCGATTTGAAATTGAAGGCTATATCCACCCGGATATCAGATAAAAGCCACTTATTTCTGTAGACAATCCCAGAAGCATGGGGCGCAAGGAGAGACTCAACTTTTGACTGGACGCACAAAAGACCCAGAGACGCCATCTTCACTATTTAGCGTACGAACATGCAAAAATCCTAACAAAAGGCACCCACCCGAGACCATGACCCAGAGCTGAGAGTCAGCGGCACTAACTGCCCCACCGCTGCGCCACCTCTTGGAAGGTTACAATGAAAAGTTACCCCTGCACATTGCGTTTTTATACCTATGTACCTACAGTATGGTTTAGGCTGTTTATAACTGATAGTAAACTTTTAAATCACAGCAGAATGTTTTACTATAATATAAACGTTTAGTTACCAAGTACTGTAATTAAATGCTATGGTTTGTACATATTTGTATTTTAAAAACTAGTTTTGTATTTCATTACATCTATTTTCTAAGACTTTCAAACATTATACACAATTGTAATATATTTTTAAAACGGTTAAAAACGCTACAGCAACAGTGTACAATATAAACTTATTTGAGTAAATCTGATTTAGTGACCCCCTAGCAGAGACCTTTTTTAAGTCTGTAAATATAAAAGGACATTTTCAGTGGTTCCTCACTAAATAAAAGCCCTCTACAGTAGGATAATGTTTTTGATACGGTTTTCTGTTTTTTATATTAAGTTTTGGATATACAGTAAAATATAAACAAAAGCAAACACATACAGCAATCTAACGCGGTTTGTAGTGGAAGTAAACATTTAAGCATACCTTTCCATGTAAATATATTACAAGTGAACAATGCAATAAAATGCAGCCTAATATTCACAGCTTCAGAACTGCCTTTGTATGTCTGGTTGCCTTTTTTTAAGTGCTGTGCATCTGGAATTTGTATACAAGGTTACTAAGGTGCTACTGTTTCACTGAATTTTAACAGCTTTGTTTCCTTACCTGTTTACTTATGGTTAATACTACAGATGTTATATGTTTTATACAGTTGTTACATTTATAGTAAGTTCCACAGTAACCAACAGTGAATTTGAGAAATTTCCATTTTTACCCTATGACATGCTAATTCTGAATCTAAATTAAATTTTGATGCTAAAGGTTACAGAGAAACAGGTTACTAAAAATGGAATATGTTGTTGAAGAAGTTCAATTGCCATCTAATGTAGCTGGTCCTTGGTTACTTGTTATACTGAAATTTCAACTATTCACACTATTCACACAATTGCATCTTATAAATGTTCATTTGGATTTAGATATGAGCTAAGGGCCAGGCCAGTGTTTTAATGCTGTTCTGTGCCAAGGGTTCTTGCCTGTAATTTGCAATATGTACTTGAGCATTGTCATTCTTAAAAACAGGACAACATTGACATGTCAATAATTAAATGTGCCAATATCAGGGCAAAGGCAAAGCAACTTCATTTAATCAAGATGGTGCCATGTTGTATACACAGTCTATTATTGTATAAGAGACACCAGCCTCTGCTGTCTTCCTACTGTTTTTTAAGGGAAGGTAAAGGCAGGCAAAAACAATCATGAGAACAGATAGTAGTTCACTCTGGCTGTGGCATTACATGTGTTTTGGAATACTGCTAAAAGGTTATGGTTAATGGGTGTTTATTTGTAGTTTAGAATCAGATTAGTGGCTTATTTTGTCTATACAAAACTACTGCAAAATTCAACCTGTTCTTCGTTTTATGCATCTGAGAGTCAGTATTTTTCTTTTACAAATATAAAGCTAGTTTAAAATATCCATCCTTTACCATTCAGCAACACATTAAACAAGATAATATTTTTGATTATTTTTATGAAGAAAAGATTTCAGTGCTTGCTGGAATGTCTTACAATAAGAAGTTGGATCCTTATCAATATGCAAGTTACCCATTTCCTTTTACATTTGATCCACCCTATAATTTGTGTACTAAGCATGCTGTGCACTTTCAAGTCCAAAACGTTTAGTTTGAGATCTGGAAAAATAACTCCTTCAATTGTTGATGAACCTAGCAGCTTTTTAAAATACAAAATCTAAATACTATAGCACTTGAACGTGCTGCCAGTTTGATTTCTGAATAAGTAGACAAAGGATATCAGAGTAATGCTTTTAATTAAACTGAATTCCAATGAATGTCCAATCCCCTGTCTTCATCCTGGAAAATAGGCACCAAGTACAGGAGAAGGGACTCAGTAGTAACTGCATTAACTCCCACTAGTGATTCCTGGGAGTATCAGACACAGACAGGAACACCCATGAAAAAAATGAGCATACCCTTAATAACAAAGGCATTTTTCATTAATCAGATTTTCTGTCTTTTTATGTAGTTATCCCACAGTATGAGTCAACTCCCTGGCAGTGCTAAGTACCCCTCTTTGTCAAACAGGCAAAAACAAGTTCACCTTCACTTCAGTGCCATCATACCATTGTATTGTCAGTCCTCCTCTCCTGGGGCTCATCAGATTAAACCATCCTGCTGTAAAGCTCTTGATCTCTCAATCCTTGGGAGACAATGCAGTTTCTCACAAACTCTATCCCTGTGCTTCTACCCATGGCTGTAGCTGTCCCACTGGGGGCTCATTAAGGTTCTACCACAACAGGACACCGCAGACCTGTTCCCTGGCTTTTCCCTGAACCCCAGGTACTTATTGTATTATGTTTATTTTGTTTATTATTGTATTATGTTGTATTATAGCTCTGTTTCCAGGCACTCTACCTCCCTAGTTGTAGTTTTCTCTAAGGTAACTCAGCTAGAATCTCCTCACTCTGAGACTGGACCTTTAGGGGACATTCTGGGTTTACCTACTTGGTGTGATAAACTTTGGCTGTGCAGGGACTGATTCCAGGTGCATATCTCTACAAAATATCCTTCTTTAATTCAATAAAGGGGACATCTTGTGCAAATGCTCATCTAACAGCCATGTATAGCACGCACCCAGGCCTGAATCCTGGCCTCAATTGTTACTGATATAAATCCTAGTCCAGCAGATTTGGAGACACTGGGGTATTTGTACATCTACACGTGGTTTTCTGAACCAAAGTGCAGTACCTTCAGATACTCAAGCAGGAATAAGACCAATGCACAGGTCTCACAGTCTTCAGTCTTTCACCATTTTTAATCTCAACTCAGTTTCAGGTGATCACAAGGCCCTTAATTCAGAATAGTTGCCAATCTTCTTCCAAACCTGAAACTCTGGTTTCTTCATGCTGACCAAGCCTGAACAAGATTTCGTCCAAGAACAAGTAGACATAACAGTCCTGGCCTGGTTTCTTCATCGACAGTCTTTCAGTCTGTTTTGTGGGGGCTGCAACATTTCTTCCCATCTTAGCTGTAAGGGATTTTGCTGTCAGTGCCATTCTATGTTTCAGAGCTGGACAGTATTTTGTTTTTGATGATAATAACTCAATTCTAAAAAGTAGTAACACTATACAGAAAACTTTTATTTACTGTGTATAAAACATAATTAACCTTTTTCAAGCTAATGTGTTACAAATTTCCTGCCTGTGTCTTAGCTTTCTTCAGGATAGCCTACAGAGTTCTGAATTTATGCAGCTCAGGCAGAGAGGAGCTTTGAAACTAAACTAGTATTCCGTGAAGTTGGCTTTCTTTACTTTCTACTGCTGGCATTATGTGATCTGCCAGGTTCAACGTTGTGTTCAGGAAATACAAATAAGGATCTGTTCTTTTTTGGGGGGGCTGTTTGCTCATTACCACCATCACAGAGTATGGAATTTTCTTGTTTTGTTTAATGAAATACAGATATCAGTGTTCTCTACATGAAAATGACAACAAGCACTATTATTATTAATTAATCTGGAGACATATAACAATTTATCAAGCTGATTTACAAGGACTATAGTTCTTAAAATGTGTTATATTTGCAAAGAAAAAAGGGGAATCACAGAATCAGTTATATACAGTAGCTAAATGCAATTAAAATGAACATTTAAATGTTTACATTTCACACATTTTAAAGAAAATACACAGCAGCATTGTAATGTACAATAAATGAGAAGCAGAAGAAAATAAAATGAATGTTCATTTAAATAATGTTACACCAATACAGAAAAGTATGGGTCAGAAGGAATGTTGTAGAGTGCCACATTATAGAATCTAGAAAAGTAGTCTGAATTGCTTAGTTCTGAGGAAACTGAAGATGCTGATTAGAAGATGAAGCCCTGATGTTCTATGCTAATTGTCTGCACTACAAGTGGGAATGGAATCCATAACGTAAAATTGAGCTGCTGTCGTTCTATTATTTAGTTGTTTCTACCCATGATTTACTAATTTCAAGATTCCTGTGAACAAATAGAGATATACTATTTGGCAAATTTACTATTACATTTATTGCATTTTAAAAAGCAACTTTACATTCATTGTTCGAAACAGAGGTGTACATTTGGCATTGCTAGTAAAAACATTATTAAATTAACTATATATTAATATAAATTGCTGGCTGATAAAAATGAGCCACTGATAATAGATGCCAAATGACTGTGATGTCAGATCCTGGTCCTGAAGGGCAGGTGTGCCTACATGTTTTCATTACAACTCAACTTGTAATAAGCTAAACCACCTGATTAGTGGCTTAACTTGACTAATCAATTTCTCACAGCTCATCAGGTGCTGCTGCATTAAAGAGACCTTGAAAATCTGAAGATACACTGGCCGTTCAGGGCCAGGTTTGGACATGTCCGCCATATGTCTTTACATACATTACAAAATGAATGCTGTGTATTTCTGAATATACTGTACTTAGCTTTGGTTTTGATAAGCTTGTCAATACAAGTTTGACTATACACAGGAATTTACCTTCACTGGATTTACAACTAAAACCAAGCAGAATGCAGACAAGCTAAACAAATTGTCTCTGCTGAGTCCATTCAAGCTGTGTCTTGCAGCTTCCTTATCATTCACAGAGCATAAAAATGAGGATTCTTTATTTCAGCAGACATTATGAGGGAGCATAAAAAATGAGGCCAGCATATCACCAATTCTGTGCTCTTCTTAACAAATGCATGATTATGAGAGTGAACCTTGTTTATAATGTGGCCATATGAAATTCTTGACTATATTAGCCTGTATTGGAGTTCAATAATGTGCTGAAAGCATTACACTACATAAAATTTAGAATCATTTTTAAGTCACACCTGCGTCTATAAAATTATTAATCTTCTGGTCTTTTTACTTTCTGAAATTTCAGAGACTAACAATATTTAAGCCATTATGAAGAAAAAGAACAGCTGTTTCTCATCTTCAAAATGCAATTCTTTGCATCTGGTATACATCGCCTGATGTATAATACTTCAGAAAATGGTATTTAAACCAGTTATCTGTAGCTTGCATGACATGTTGAACATGCCAGAGGAAACCCAACAGTGAAACCATGTCTGTGGTAACAAAATCCAGATCCTAAAAAAAGGTTAATACATTGGAGAACAAACTAAAGGCACTCAATGGGCTTCAAGAGACTGATGATCTGACAAAGCAAAGATTCAGCGAAGTGTGCACCCTAGATTGTCAGAAAAACAAAATAGAGAAATGGACTGCGTGAAGAAGAGGAATAGAGAAAAGTTTTTTTTTCTTAGACACCTTACCAGCACCAGGCAAAGGTGAACACAAGATTCCATGTGTTGACTTAATCTATCAACACAACACACAGTTAAGGGCATGGGGCCATTTAAAGCTATTTTGTGAGTTAATGGGCCATATGTTTGACAGCTAATTTGCAAGATTAACTTGTAGAAATGTAATTGGCTCAACTATTTGTTCCTCATAGCCACCCACCTCCTTACCGACTATTTAATCACCAGTATAATAATGCAAAAAGGGAACAAGATAAATGCAATATTTCAAATGACAGGACTAAAAAGCCACAGGCATTTCTATTTTAAAAATGTGTTACAGGTAGAAATTCTTCAGAATGTATATAGTTTTGTGTGCATATCTAAAATGCAATGTAGAGAGACAGTTTATGAATTTTACTGTTTTCATACCCGAAATATTTTGTAAATGTTTTGTAATGGCCACAAACACTAAGAAATGTTAAATGACAATTAGCTTTATCCCTAAAAAGAACTATTTACATGTAAGTACCTTGAAGATCTTTATCTCATCATTCTCCTAAATCTGATTAAAGATTTTAACAAAAAGTACTTTCATGCTTTTGCATTTGAAAAATAGGACTCTTTTTACAATGTGAAGATTTTTTTTAATGTAATATGTAACACCTTAGTAAAGAGATGTACTTAGTGATATAGTGTCAGATTGCAGGCATGACAGTGGGAGATATAGGATTATTTAGTGTAGTTTCTGTTTGAACGGAATCGATATTTAGAGCCCTGGGCTTTCTCTCACTTCTGGATAAATCTTCTCAGATGCACATCTGTTTAAGAGAGATATTTTATTAATGGAGCTGAATCAGCTATTGGCATGGTTTCAATAACTATTCAATATAATGTTTTGCATTATTGTGGGCAGTGCAATCTGTTTACAAAATTCTCTAATCAAACATATTAGACAAAAGTCTTTTCTGCCATTAAAACACAGATGTTGTGTAAAACCTGCCTGAGGTGAACTATAGATAACTTGTAAGTGCTGTATTTAAAAAAAATACCTTTTTTATCATTGTCCTCAAGGTCTTTTTACATTTGAAAATGTAAGATAAAAGCAATCACTTATGTACAATAAAGAGTCAATTGCATGTGTAATTTGAATAAAAGAGTTAGTCATAATCATATATTATATTTGGGCTTGAGTGACGCAGTGTTGCTACTGTATGTTCCATGCAAAGAAATGCTTGATTGGCTCTTTTGGTTCTCCCAGTTAGCAAGATATGCACAACAGCTTGGAGAACCTACTGTTCTGGATGCCAGCTGTGATTAGGAGTCTCCTCTGAGAGCACTGAAGTAATATTAGCCATACTGTATATGCCAGCAGCCAATATGCCAGTAGCCATATCACCCTGCAACTCACAACTGGCAACCCACTGAAGCTCAGCAGGTGTGAGCCTGGTCAGTACCTGGATGGGAGACCTCAAACTAAGGTTGCTGCTGGAAGAGGTGTTAGTGGGGCCAGCAGGGGGGCGCTCACCCTGCGGTCCATGTGGGTCCTAATGCCCCAGCATAGTGACGGGGACACTACCGTAAACAGGTGCCATCCTTCGGATGAGACGTAAAACCGAGGTCCTGACTCTCTGTGGTCATTAAAAATCCCAGGGCGTTTCTTGAAAAGAGTAGGGGTGTAACCCTGGCATCCTGGCCAAATTCCATTGGCCCTTACCAATAATGGCCTCCTAATAACCCCCCTCTATGAATTGGCTACATTACTCTGCTCTCCTCCCCACTGATAGCTGATGTGTGGTGAGCGTTCTGACGCACTATGGCTGCAGTCGCATCATCCAGGTGGATGCTGCACATTGGTGGTGGTGGAGGGGAGTCCCCATTACCTGTAAAGCGCTTAGAGTGGAGTGTCCAGAAAAGCGCTATATAAGTGTAAGCAATTATTATTATTATTATTATTATTATTATTAATAATAATAATAATAATAATAATAATAATAATAACAATAATAATAATAATATTAGTGTTAGAATTGGGATTGGTGGAGTCATAGACAATATATTTCTCATTCCCGATTGCCAATACTAAAGACCAGGAGTAAATCTTGTTTCTATGTTCCACCTTTTTCTGAAATGTAATAAGCTTTAATTCCAGATCACTAGAAGAAAATGAATGTACTCCAAAACCACATACAAAATTGTACACCACACTCTGTTGATGCTGACAAAAGCTGTGAAGCTCAAAGTGTCTTTTTACACAAGTGTCCACCATAACTATGCGAATGACATTAAGATATCTCATTGCAGTAGTGTCCCACATGCACAAAAACACAAAACACTTTGTATAAATATACTCTCTACATATATTAGTTCTCTTTTTTATGGTGTGAGCAAAATGTGCGTGTTCAGTCATATGTTGATTCACATACAGTACTTACTGTAGGTTTGAAGTCCCAGAATGATTTAATGTTCCATTACTGTAAATAATTCAGATCCTCTTTATGTTTACCCCATCAACCAAAAGCTTGTGCTGAGTTGACTAAAAGGGACCAGAATAAGTTCTGGCCTATGCTCTTAACCTAGCATGTACTATATTATACTAAAGTCAGTTGTGAATATAGGACTGCTCATGGAGACTAATTTACCTGATGAACCGGTGTGGCTGTTTCATGATCTACAGATAAATCCAGTCTTAAGAGATAGACTAGGACTACCATAATATTTATGAAACATGAGCAGCTCTCCTATGTGTCCCATTTTCAGGTGCCAAAAAGCAGATGTTACTAATACCATAGAAGGAATAGGGTTGACCTTCATTCTCCAGAGTCATAGGTTTAGTTTCACTCATTGAAACTTGCATAAAAGAAGTGGTTAAGGTGATTTTGTTAATTTAGCACAAGTCACGTTACCTGTGCTGTGAGGTCATATTTTAACACCAAGACAGAATTAAGTTTAAGTGGGCTTTGTGGAGGACTTTTGCTTGTGGTCAAATATAACAAAAACAAAAACATGGCTGCCTACACTGCATCTTCTACTGTACATGTATAGCAAATTAAGGTTTGTTTTTACCTGCAGCTCAGAAGCTTCAATGTGAAAGTTTTAAATATCAAAATAATAACCAACAGTCATTTTCATGGACTCTGTGGATGATTATTTCAATACCGTCACACAGAATCATGGTATAGTACTGTATACTGTATATGACCAAAAACAAATAAAAGTCTGAACAAATTAAGCTCTTTCTACTAGCTCTGGTTTTTCTACCTGAAAACAATGGGTTTTTGTTATAGAAGCTGTGCTACACCAATTACGTTTAAAGAACACAATTTGAATGAAGTGCATGGACACTAAAAAAATATTGAGCAACAGCACAGCATTTTAAGGATAATGATACATTAATTAATTTAGTCTTGCAGGCTTTATAAGTCTTAGCTTGAATGTCAATGACAGCCTTTAATAAAACCCTCTGATATGTTCATCTGATTTTTTACATTCTTGGTTCTGATTTCAAATTGGATTGCTCCATTTTTTAGTCCTGCCTTGTTCCCTGTGCTTCTAGGATAAGTTATGAGTTGTGACCCTCACCAAAGGTAAGTGGCTTTCCGACAGTATATGGACAACAGTAGTCTAGATTTAAATGTTGGTCAGGTATCAATCGAATGTAGACTAAGAAGTTCCTTGAAAAGACTTTATGAATCTAATTGTATTAATACTATTATTAGCTCCTAGGAGACATTGTCTCCAACACTAGGAAAAAAAATGTGTTGTAGTTTGGACGTATTGTTGCTGCCATCTCGTGTATATAGCAGAAATAGTCGTTACCATAAGGACCTTCCATTTTAGACTCTTTCTGATGGTTGAAGCCTGCCACCTAGTGGCTTATAATGTATTTACTGCATTCGAGTGCTTAGTCGAGTATTCTGGAATTTAAGATACACGGTATTCAGGATGAAGTGCCTGTTGATAATGGATAGAAGGAAAAATGCATACAGCTGTTGTCAGTTTCCATGTTGTCAATACTTAATTGAATTTCATAAGTGCTTATAATAGGTGCTGTATTTTAAGGTGGTTTTAACACCATATTGATGGCTCCCCTTATAAGAAAGCCTCTTAATAAATCTTTGAAAACGTAGTCCTTTTTAGAAAACTGTATAATTAGTATGGGATATTGAAATTTAATCATTATTACATTGAACATACCTGGTGTATTTCTGTCAATATCACATTGCTACTGCACTAACAGCATGCTTTTCAATACTCTACGGATAGAACACCTCTCTATTTTCTAATAGAAGTTGTTAGCAGAGCAAGAAAGCTATTGATTACAGATCTGGGAATTTGCTGTATTCATAAAAACTGTGAATTGTGTAGAAGAAAATCTATTAAAATTAAAAGTAGCATACTGAATTATGAAATTTTGCAGCAGAAGTATCTTTGTTGACTTGATGAAGATTTAGAAACAAGGATAAGCATGATGATGGAAATCCTTACTGGATATTTCCCCAGACTATTATTCTTGACCACATATTCTTGTATTTTTTTTTAGTGGTGTACCTGTTGAAATTGTTGGGGTTTTCTCTTGAATATCCAAAATAATTATTTAATTATAGATTATTAGTTTACATTTTTTAGAATCTTTTTTAATGATATAACAGTGTGTGCTCATTAAAAATCCCAGAGCATTTCTCACAAAAGAGTAGGGGTATTTCCCAAGTATCCTGGCCAAATTTCCTATCGGCCTTTACCAATCATGGCCTCTTAATAATCCCCATCTGTGAACTGGCTTCATCACTCTGTTCTCCTGCCCACTGACTGCTGATGTGTGGTGAGTGTTCTGGTGCACTATGGCTGCCAGGTGGATGCTGCTGATTGGTGGTGGAGGGGAGTCCCTATTACCTGTAAAGTGCTTTGGGTGAGGTGTCCAGAAAAGCACTACACAGCGTAAGTGTAAGTAATTATTATTATTAAATAGTTTTAAATACTATTCTAATAAATCTTGCTTTATTTAAAAAAAATATTATACATTATGGGTGGCATGGTAGTAAGCACTGCTGGCTCACAAATCTGGGGCCCATGCTTCAGTTCAGTTTGTATGTTCTTCCTGTTTTTGTGTGGGTTTCCCCTGTGTGCTCCAGTTTTTCTCCCACAGTCCAAAGATATACTGGTAGATTAACTGGCTTCTGGGGAAAATGGCCCTGGTGTGAGTGTGTGCAGGTCTGTGTTTACAGTATGTCAACATTGCATACATTGCAGGGTGTTGCCCTGCAGTGATGTGGCCTCTCTTGCAAGGTGTATCCCGCCTTCTGCCCATTGCTTGCTGGGACAGGCTCCATTTCCCTCGCAACCCTGAATTGGATGACGCAATTAGGAAACGCATGAATGGAGAATTATTTAAAAAAATAACTGCTTGAAAAGATCAACAATGAAAAAGACCATTCAAGCTGTGAGACAGACGAACCATCCAAATATATAAAAAGCCCCCTGAGAAAGAGACCAATTGGGAGAAAATTGAAGAACTTGACTAAACCATCTGTGAGCATGGAATGGGAATGGAAACTCCATACAGGCAAACACCCAAGTAGGAATTGAACCCAGGACCCTGGAACTGTGAACCAGTAGTGGCACTCACCAAGCTACTTTGCAGATCTTTCTGCTATTTTTTTTTAGTGCAAATTCTCCGATGATATTTTAAGCATACTGCAGTATTTTGAAGTTACAGTATATATTTGAGGACATAAAAATGTGTGGATTGTATCAAAGTAACTTTCTACATACCACACATTTTATTAAAATAAGAACATTAGATATTTTACTCTGTTGTTGTAATAAAATGTTATCGCACATATTTTAATGGCAACAAATGTGGGCAATTTTAAATGCCTTTCTACTCCCTTCAATACATTGCATTACACAGAGGCCACATTTGTTCTTTCAACCCTTCCTCATGTCTTTTTCTCTGTAGTTGTGAGAATTAGCTCAGAGGCTTTTCTAAACCTACAGTGGTCCTTTTGAAGTGCAAAAATCAAAACTGAATACATTATTTATGGAGGGGTTATTTTAGGGCATTGTGTAAACTGTAAATTACCTCTATACAAAGGTTATTTTGCATTCTAGAACTACATAACATTTTTTTTCTTTCATATCATTCTATTCATTGCCTTATGGCTGATTTGCATGGCTTTAATTTGTGATATTTTTAAATAACTAGAGCTATCTCATTACTGTCATTTTATTTATATTTAAAGCACTATAGCCTTTCTTCACATACATTGTTTCTTCATATACATTTTTTCACTTAAGTGTAATTAAATAACCTTATTTTCACATGGTTTTACTGGACGTAAACTTTTCTATTAATTTTGTAAGATTGAGGAACAGACGTTCTATGTTTGATTGAGATTTAAAATGAATTCAGATAATTACATGAAAAAATTAACAACATGAGAAAATATAAAATTACAAAATGACACTTAAATTAAAATCTTGTTCCTCAAGTTGCTAGTATTCCATTATTCTCTCTCAAGTTAATTGACAAAGTATCCTACTGGACAGCTATCTATAATATGGTTTAGACATTTTCTTACATCCTCAATTCTCTATAGAAATGCTGATATGCCTCCTGTCATCAAATCTGAAAATGCTGCTCAATCCAAAAAGTATGACTCTAAAGCAATCAAAACCATTCAAAATAGCTCTTGAAAACAAATTCTCTTCAATGATGTGTCTTTTCTAGACAAATTTTTATTCAGCTGAAATTGCTAGAGAAATGGGGTTTAAATGATCACACATTTCAGGCCAGTGTAGGGGTTGGGTCACAACAATCATTAAATGTTGACTCTAGATATACATTTATTTACAAATGAAATGACAAAATTGATAGTGTTTACTCAGCAGAACAGGTTTTCTTACAACTTTTGGTCTGGCTCAGTTTTGCAACGCTGTAATATACAACATAGGCAGCGAAAAGTCTCCAAAAAATAAAGTTTCAGATAGGAGAAAATTATCACTCAAACTAAATTTGCCTTGGGACCCAAAATCCAGAACTGAACATAAGAATTGCCTAGGTTGTGTAGGAATGCTAACCCTAACCCTAGCTGGGGATTCAACAGAGCACTCCTGCAAATCTGTCTCTGAACCCCTCCTGACATCAAATCTGAAAATGCTGCTCAATCCAAAAAGTATGAGTCTAAAGCTATCAAAACCATTGAAAATAACTCTTGAAAACAAATTATCTTCAATGATGTGTCTTTTCTAGACAATTTTTTATTCAGCTGAAATTGCTAGAGAAATGGGGTTTAAATGATCACGCATTTCAGGTCAGTGTAGGGTTTGGGTCACAACAATCATTAAATGTTAACTCTAGATATACATTTATTTACAAATGGAATGACAAAATTGAGAGTTTACTCAGCAGAACAGGTTTTCTTACAAGTTTTGGTCTGACTCAGTTTTGCAATACAATCGCATAGGCTGTAATATACAACATAGGCAGCGAAAAGTCTCGGAAAAAAAGTTTCATATAGGAGCAAAGTATCACTCATCCTAAATTTGCCTTGAGACCCAAAATTCAGAAGTGAGCCTAAAAAATATCTAGGTGGTGTGGGAATCCTAACCCTAACCCTAGCTTTGGATTCAACAGAAATGGGGTTTAAATGATCACGAATTTCAGGCCAGTGAAGGGGTTGGGTCACAACATTCAAATGACAAAATTGAGAAAGTTTACTCAGCAGAACAGGTTTTCCTACAACTTTTGATCTGATTTAGTTTTGCAATACAATCGCATAGGCTGTAATGTACAACATAGGCAGTGAAACTTCTCCAAAAAAAAAGTTTCAGATAGGAGAAAATTATCACTCATCCTAAATTTTCCTTGGGACCCAAAATCCAGAACTGTGCATTCTGGACATCATCGTGACACATCATCGAGAAAGATCAGTTTCCAAGAGCTTTTTGCAATGGTTTTGATCGTTGTAGTCTGATTCTTTTGAGTTTGAGATGTATTTTCAAATCTGATGACAGGAGGGGTTTATTGACAGATTTGCAGGAATGCTCCTTTGAAACTTCAGCTAGGGTTAGGTTTAGCATTCCAACACAACATAAGCATTTTTGGCACTCAGTGGTGGATTTTGATCCTAAAGGGAACTTTGGTACCTCTAATAATTGCACCTATCTTCAACTTTTTTTGCTCTCTATGTTGTGTATGGTTGCATTTAGTAATTGGATTCTAAAATTAAGTCAAATTAAAAGATGTAAGAAAATATGTTCTACTAGTAAAACTTATTTAATTTTGTCTTGCAACTTGATGTACTGTACAACTAATGTCAGATGGTTCCAGTAAGCCAATCCCTAGATTGGCCTGAAATACCTGCTCATTTCCATATCTTTTTATAGCATTTCTCAGCTGATTGAAAATTTGCCTATAGAAAACATGTTATTGAACATGGCCAATTTCCAGGAACTTCTTCAAGTAGATTTGATTATTTTAGGGTTAGAATTCCAACACTACATATACTTTTTTACGCTCAGCACTAGATTGGGGTCCCTAGGAAACTTCGGGACAGGTGATAACTTGGTCTTATAGTATATTAAAGTTTCACTATGGTTAAATTACTTTTTTCTCAGTTTATAATTGTCTTGACAGCCGTCCTGTGGCGTTCTTCAGCTAGCAGTTGCCCTGGGAAATCATTGCATTGGGCTTATTGTTTTCCAGGGCTTGCTGCTCATACCAGATACTTCTGGAGATCGGTGTTGATTAGTAATTATCCAATTTATTGTTCAATTCCCATTCTTCTATTAAATTCTGAGGAGACACTTTGATGTACCTTCGTTATTATTCATTTCACCCTGGTTTCTTCCTGATTACAGTACTGCTTCCATTCTCTCCAATTTCTCAGCTCAATCAGCCTTCATTTCACACCTTCACTTTACTTTGCACAGCAGTTTCATACCTTCCCTTGCCTCTGTTTGCCAGTTTCAGTTTCAAACCTTTACTTTGTCCTGTGCAGTAGTTTTAGTTTCAAGCCTTCATTTCGCGCTGCACAGCAGTTTCAGCTTTAAGCATTTACTTCGCTCTGAGCAGTACCTCCAGCTTCAATCCTTTACCTTGCCCTGCGTTGTAGCTTTAGCTTCAAGTCTGCACTCCACTCTCTGCAATCACTCCCATTTCAGACGGCAGCTTCCCTTGTCCAAGATACCAGGGTTTTCCCCGTGCTCCTATCCTTCACTCAGTCCAGCAGCACCGTCGCAGTTTCGTAGAGAGTCCTGTTTTTTCAGGTTGTCTAGGCCACTTAATCTTTTTCCCATTTTGTTACCTTTTTTTTTTCCCTTGTCACTTTCCAGAATCCCAGCTATATCCTGCTCTCTTTTCTTCCTAGGGAGCCAGGCATCTGGTTGTTTCTGATGCTAGATGAGCCTGAGACCCCATGTTTCTGGACTCTGACTGGGATTGTTCCTTGCAGCTGTGCTTAACCAGGTCTCCTGGTATTGTGAGGGGTCTGAGGACAGGCTTCCTTTATCGCCCGTTCTTGGCAGAGGTCTCCCTCTGGTTGATCCAATGGGCTCCTGGGTTCCCAATTCCATTTGCACCTGGGCGCTTTTGTTGGAGTGAAATTTCTGGGAGGCCAAGCAGACAGCACAGGCCTGGCCTGGTCTTGGATTAGACCCTCCATTAGGGCATAAGCCTTGTATCACGAGCTCCTGGGCCCTCTGACTGGATCACAGAGCGGGGGTTTCCTGCTTCACTGCTATTTGGTGAGACCCTTCCCCTCATGGAAGCCCTTTGGGGAAAGCAGAGCTCACCATTTGGTCCTTCCCGTTCCCAAGGCTCCTTTATTCCAACCAACAGGCTGTGTTTGGCAACGTGTATAGGGCTGGCACTGTGTCAGGCCAGCCTTTCCCTCTTTTCGCCAGGGATTCAGTGAGCCAGCTTCTCTTAGGACCGACGCACCCTCCCCTGTTTCCCTTCTCTTTTCCATTACCGACCACCCTGGGCTGATTAAGCCCTGGCGGCCTGTAATCTGTTATTCACTCTCCCTCCATTCCTGTGCACTTGCACTCCAGTGTTTTGGGTCTCTTCGGGTGTTCTGTCACTCTCTGCTCTCTTGGCTTGGGTTCTGACAAATCACCACCTGCGCTTCTCTATCCGGCTGTGTCGTTAAATGCCCTCATGTTAATATATTTAATATCCAGCACACCTTCTCAATCCTTGAACCTCCTTACAAAACCTTACAAAACAACATTTTATGTGTAAAATAATTTTAAAAGCTTTAATGCAGAATGTTTTCTTTTTTGTAAGATAGGAGTTAAATTGTCGTCTTCGCCATGTACGGTAAAATATACAGACATCGTTTTTAGAATTATACACATTATATTCACCTGGATATCTATTTATATAATACAAAAATGTATAGCAATACTGTTATTTTCCATAGAATTTAAAAAAATGTTTTTCCTTTCTTTATACAGACTGTGCCTTTCTGCTAATAATATTGTTGTGTTTTCACATTCAGTAGATTAAGAAGTTTTCTGTTTGTTTTTTTCTCATACAAAATACCAATCTTGCACTTTATTTGCCTAGAAGCTAGATACTTGTGTTCCTAATTATTGAAACATAAAACATGGAAGTATATTAAACTGTGAAATTATAAATCTGTGACAAAAACTCCATGTTTCTGATTAAACTTCATTTTCAAGGTGTTCTGCAATCATGTTCTTGCTACATTTTTTGTAATTGCAAGTGTCAAGAGCAAGCGCTTGCTGTAAAACCTTACTCGACTTCTATTTTAATTTAGATTGAGATAGTATTGTCAAATCGCCCTGTGGGCAGACCGTATCAGGTCATGACATTTGCATTTGGGAAATATTGAGGAGATGAGGTTAATGGTAAGTAGGAAAGCTGAGGAAAGGTCCCTCTCTTGTCTCAACAGTGCTGAAATTAAAGGAAGAAAATGCAATTTACAAACATGAAGTAAACATTCACCTAACACTTGTTTCAAGTAAAGACACAATTTCCCGGCTCTTGTCCAATTTCATTATAGCCCTAGGGCAATGCATTTTAACATCTAGTTCTACACAACTGATTAAAATTGTAATGCTCGTATAAAATCAATCCATATGACATTTTAAAGAATGAAGCATTGTTTTTTTTTTATAAAACAACATTTTTGTTTTCTTGGAGCCAGTTTTTAAAGGGGATGTTTAAAAGAAACACTGCAGCCAAATATTTTACTTTGGAGGCTTACAATTACAATTCATGAAAATTTAAGACAGGCAAAGATCGACGCTTTATTTGATATGCAAGTATTTTAACATAAAAGGGGCTTCTCCTAATTTAGGTCAAGAGCAGCAAAAAAAGGCTTTCTTTGCAGAATATTTATGACAAATTTGAGAGAGAACATACAAATGCACAGTAGCTGTATTTTCAAAATATGATATCTCACAGTGTCATGTATGGAAGGAAATGAAGCCATTTAAAATGAAGGCAATACAATAGTTATGATAGAGCAGAGATTAGAAAAGGTCCAGAAACAACCTCTAATTTAACATATGGGGAAGCAAAGCCTTTATCTAATTCCAACTTATCAAAAACAAGTAAAATACCCCCCAGGCTAACATAATCAAGAGTCAATCGCATAGCATCAGAGGGCAGAAGGTTCATATTCAGCGCAACAAAGGTTTTTGTATTGATCGCAGGCTGAAGCCTATTGTGAATTTCTGAGGCTGTCAACTTTTCAAAAGCTCCTGCTGTCCCTAAAGGAAAATGAAGAAAAAGAAACAAAATGCATTATTTAAAGCATGGACAGTTTTCCTGAGGCAACCTTTTTGTTTGCACAATAGAGAGGTTAACTGTGCACAAATATTATCCACTATTTGAAATAAACAATAGATAAAAGAGGACATTCTGAACTTAAGAATGACTGTGCTCTATCTTGCATTTACAAAACAACACAAAATATGCAGCTTTGAATTGTAACTAGACAACCTGATCAAATATAGAATGCTTTCATTTGATATTTTTAAAGTAGTAGATTTTCTAAACTAAGTTGACGTGTTGATTCAGGCATTCCAGTAATAAAGACTTTTCTGTTAGAGCAGCATAAGAAGTAATTGAGGTGAAGTAATGCAAAAATGATCTCAAAACCATAAAAAAAACATAAAAAAGAGATTTTATGTGGACCGTGTACAGCAGGTAGCACTGAAAACATTTGCCCTTTATCCTGCCCTTCTGTTTTTTTTTTTATTTCTGGATATGCGAATGGGATAGCAATGGATCTGCCTGTGTATTTATTGTGCAGAACAAAACCACAAATAATTTTTTTTCAGACTCATCTTTGTCATTTCAAGATTTCATACTTTTTCACAATAATATAATTTACAAAATCACCAACTAAGCTATTTGGAACAATACAATTGTGTACAATTGTATAACTCTTTAATTCATGAAACTACTGTCATGCTCTTTATGGGCAATTCTCCCCATGGGCAGATTGTATCAGGTTATAGCCTGAACTGGGTAGATGAGGTTAATTGAAAACATGAAAGTTGTTTAAACTGTGTTGAAAATAAAAGGAAGAAAATGCAATTTATAGAGATGAAGTAAACACTCACCTAACACTTGTTAAAATGTAATTTGTTTGTATGCCTGATGATGTTTATACAGAAAGAATGGCTTAAAATTAATTTGATTTTGCAGTTCTGAGTTAAGTGTGCTTTGGAAACTTGTGAAACATAATCAAAACACTTATGCCCCACAAGTTTGCACCATGTATTTTTGCCAATGATATCATATAATAGTGCACAGTAAAAAATGAAATATATTTTAAAATGTTTTTGCTGTAGCTAGAAGAAATGCAACCAAACCATATGCAGTAACACATAGTTACTGACAGTATGATTATAAAAAAATACGAAATGATGAAAACAGCATTCATAGTTCAAATGCACTTGTACCACTCAGTCAAACACCTGTGTAAAGGCAAACAGTTAATCTTTATCAATAGATAATGAAAGTACTGTAGAGATGTCAAAAGGATTGTAATTTCCATCCACTTGTTTGATAGAAAACTGTTTTTCTATCACATTTTCTCCATGCATATCAAGCCTTGTATAGAGAACAGGTATACTGTATAGTCCACTTTACAAGTACCTTAACATTGCTTACTGCTGGAACTCTAAGACTGTAAGTCTCAGAGGAAATTAATCTTGTTACAAATGGGGCGTTCCAAAAATTTTAAATATAAGGAATTGACCAAGTGGTTTAATCAATAGGTAAAATACATATTCATAACCCCCATCTTGGATGTGATTTCTCCAGGATAAATCTGAGCATCTGGTAAAATTAAAGGTACATCAATTCTTTATTATTTGGCACTGCTTTGGTGAAAAGAGTAATGATTCAAGCACACTTAGCTAAACAAATGTTTATTAATGATGACAATGCAAACACTACACTACACAACAAACCATACAACACAGAACTTACTATATTTACAGTATGTACAGACAAGGTGTTTCAGAGGCCTAACATCCAAATCACCCAGAAGTCCCCAGACTACTACTAAGTATTGAACTCTTAAATAATAACTTCTTAATAAATGCAATACAACCTGCAGTTAAACCTTAATGTGGTCTTATATGGTACTGTATGTTTCTGGACTGTCCATTGTCAATTATTTACCCACAACTTAATTAACTTGGTAAACCAAGGTAAGCTTTCCAATTGTTTTTGATCAGGGGACCCCTTACATCTCAGCAAACATCCCCTCTGCTTTGAAGCTGGATATGTTTACACTGCTAGGTGTTACCAACTTGATCTAGACACTTCCTAGCCCCCTAAAGCTATAACAATATGTTTGACAACATTTGGTTTTGGCAGTATTATATGTTTATGTCCAGGAACATGTTTTCTAATGCAGACAACTTAATATCCATGCATAGTAGATTTGTAAATTATATTCTTAAAATAGCATATTGCAATTTACAGCTCACTTTATAGCAAAGGGGTAAGCTACAGAAAAGCAAGATTCAAAAATGTTAATACAATTCTTTTATGTTTATGCATTTAGATTTTGGATATTAATTAATGCTTTTTTGAAAAATATTGGTTAATTGATCATTCATGACTTTCTGTGATATTCTTGAGATTTAATATTGCATAAGTACTAAATAACATCATTGGGCATAGGTGATAAGGTGATGGAACCTGTTGAATGTCAATCCTTGTGAAACTTAACTAAGAAAAATGCAGAAAAATGCCTATGTACCCTATTAATTAAGAAAACAATGTGCCACTGTCAGCACACTGTCACTTGCCATTTAGCAAAGTCTTCTTTAGAGATGAATCAAGATTTCATGTAGACTATCGTGATGGGCATAACTGTGTGTGAAGTAAACTTGCGGAATGATAATCTTTATGTGCAACTGACCAATCGATCGGAAGGGTAGGATAGTCTGGGCAGGAAGGTTTTGTCCACTACAGAGCTCCGCTTACAGTAATTGATAGCAACCTGAATACACAGCATCACAGCGATCAAGTCTTGACTCTACAATTACTACCTATCCTGTGGGCTCATCCTGACATGTCAGATTTTGAGCAGTTGCTCCTGTAACAAGGGCTTCCTTGAGAGATGAGAATGTGAGTTATCCAATGCATATGTCAGGTATCCCACTTGCCAGACATGAGCTTCATTTAGCCCTTGTGGGATAAACTTCAATAACACTGGGACTATATCACCCTGCAGCTCACAACAGGCAAGTATCTGAATGGGAGACCTCCTGGGAAAATCTAAGGTTGCTGCTGGAAGAGGTGTTAATTGAGCCAGCTCACCTTGTAGTCTGTGTGGGTCCTAATGCCCCAGTATAGTGACGGGGCATTTTTAAAAAAGGCTCCATTCTTCGGATGAGACTAAAACCAAGGTCCTGACTGTCTGTGGTCTTTAAATATCCCAGGGCATTTCTCGAAAAGAGTAGAGTTATTACCCAGGTGTCCTGGCCAAATTTCCCACTGGTCTTTACCAATCATGGTCTCCTTATAATCCCCATCTATGAATTGGCTTCATCACTCTGTTCTCCTCCCCCTGATACTGTAGCTGATGTGTGGTGACCATGCTGTTGCACTATGGCTGCTGCCACATCATCCAGGTGGATGCTGCACATTTGTGGTGGTGGAAGGGAGTCCCCATTATTTGTAAAGCACTTTGAGTGGAGTGTCCAGAAAAGCGCTATGTAAGTGTAAGGAATTAATTGATTACACATACAGTATAATGATTGATTAACACAGAACACTTATATTGTAAGTGATGCATATGTGAGAGCGGTGTCAATGGCTTATGAATAACATCTTGTTTGCTTACGTACATTTGGAAGAATACCACTGGGCGGAAACACTTCTGCCTCTATTAATTTTAATTTTAACATTAAAACATTTGTTCTTCCATGGTGTGGCATATGTTGTTGACTTCTTCTTTAATGAACGCATGAGTGAAATACTTTCTCAGTATGATACATCAGCCATTTCCCTTTCATTGACTAGAGGTTTAGCATTGGTGACCTGGAAACATTTTAAGAAAAAAGTAATTCAAGTAGGCTGCAAAGGAACAAGTAAAGGTTTATTCCCATTCATTTTCTGAAAAGAGAAGAAAACACAACATTTTGGTTTGGAGCCTTCTTTGGGTGTATATAGAAAATTTACTTTCTATATCTCTCTTGGCCTTTTTTATTATTTGTTTTACCTGCACCTGCAATCCATTGCATTTCTTTTCATACATTATATCCTGCTGATTTTGTGGGATATAGTTTTATTTTTTGCTTTACTCACACTTGTAAGAAATCTGGGTTGTGCTTCACATAGAATCTCTTCAAACTTATCTTATTTGGCATTTCTAAACCTCTGTCTAATTTCTTCTGCTCTAAAATTGTAGATTTTTTATTTGGTCTAAAACCTGCACAGTATAAAGTATGCTCCAAAGCACAACATACTGTGATTACAGTGATGAATCTGTCTAAATTCTTTGAAAAGACTCGACCAATACAAACATTTCCTCTTGTAGGTGCTCTGACAAACTGAATAAGAAAACAATCATTAGCTAAATCATAATTACACATAACTATAGATTTTTCAAATATATGTGTACAAACCTACAAACTGCAGTTTTACAAAGTTTTATTTTTTTTGTCGTATCATATATTTAATAATTATCAGATCACAGTTCTCTATCTGAATTAATATTAATTTAGTCATATATTTTTCTAAATCTAGTCAAGCTCAAGTGACATTTACCTTTGCCACTGCAAGTATTGCTTAAATCCTTCTGTGATATTGTGCTGTTTTATACCAATGTTCAATCGATCAGGTCAAGCTGGGCATATATAACAAATAATAGTGTCATTCACCACTGGGCATTGCAATTTGCTCAGACATGTATTGGATTTTTTCAGATATTACTATACTCATGATGATAGAAAGGAAAGCGACTTTAAAGCCCAGGCTTTTGTTTTTACATTATTTCTCACCCTCTGGGCAAAGGCTTAGTGACTGACAGGCTGACTTGTTATTTTAGACCACAAAATGTTTTACTATTCAGAGGTGTTGTCAATCAATTGTGACAATGTTCAGAACAGATTTAAACAGGTATATTAACCATTTTGCTTTGGAAAATGTGTTATGTATATTGATGGTGTCTGTTGATCTGCTACAGCAAAGAAATGTTTTTAAAGATAGCATTCACAGTAGTTGAGTGCACAGTCCTTTCATCTACTGTAGTTCTTTCAATCGGATATTGTGCTTTTAAATCCCTTATTGTTTTTGTATGAGTAAACAAACATCATGTCTATAATATGTAACAAGATGTATTTTTCATATTTCAATGTGTAATGCTTCAATGTTCATAATGTTAAATGTTTCATATTTCAATGTGTCATCATGAGAAAGCCACTTTTTCCTGCTAAGTATTGCAGCCTATTCTAAAAGCACTGGGCTCCAGGAAGAATTACATCCTTGATTGCACACTAAGTCATCTATCAATTTTAAGATGAAAAAGAAATAGCTGCCAAAGATGTTAATGTTTAAAAAAAATGGGTGATCACATCAGATTGTATTTGTATTTAGTGTATTTAGTGTTAGATATTATAATTTAAACCACACATTTGCTATACAATTTTCTTCAGAATTCAGGGAATGCAGTTGATATATATTGAAATAAATATAGTTCTATGAAATTATATATTTGCCTAAAACAAGAGACACATTTTTACAATTTGAAGTATTACAATTTGATATGATATGATACTCTTGTTATTTTTTGGTTTTGCCTTGTATTAGACATGTATTGACATGAGGATTGATTAATTGCATTTTCATTTGTGCCACAGGTGGTTGTAATATTAATCACCCAAAATGACTACCTACCAGTGTCAGTGCTCCATTGGGTGTTAGCTACTGTATGTTCATCATCATTTGATACTTTATTAGTGCTATGGCATAACATCTGCAACATGCACAGTATTTATTAGGACTGAACAATATCAATGTGGTAATCATGCTCCTGGGTACCTATTCATTAACTGAGCCTTTTCTGGTCATATAACGGTTAATGTTTTTCTATTTATGGAACTTTCAAAAAAATAATTTGTCACTCGGAATTCTGACATTGATTGTTATGCACCAGACAAAGTGCTCCACTGAACACTTTTGACCATCATAGACAATGACACACTGTCCAGATGAATGTCCGGAGAAGAGCAATCAGATACATTCAAGTGCTTAAGGGAATGTCCTATACTGACTGGCTGAAGGAATATGATCATTTATAGTCTTGAACAGAGGAGATTATGATGGGACACAATACGAGCATTCAAAATCCTCAAAAGCATAGACAAAGTAAGCCCACTGGATGTCTTCAGAAAGAACAGTGAAGCATAAACCAGAGGACAAACTCACTTCAAACCAAAAACAGAAAGGAATTCTTTACCTAATCAGTTATGAGAGTACAGAAAAGGATACCCAGCACAGTTGTTGAAGCTAATAGCTTTGTTTTCATGAAATGAATGGAGGAAATCCTTGGACACATTAGCTACTAAATACTAATGAGCTACATGGCATCTGCTTTTTTAAACATTTTTATTTACTATATCTGGAGATTTTAGATATAATACTGTATAATATGCAGCCTGAATGTAAACACATTTCCTGAAAAGCAAGTCCCTTCAACAAAATAATAAAGAGGAAGTCTAAGGTGTCAAATCTCCGCATTCAAAAAGACAAATTACAAAAAATGTTTATTTTATTATGTTTAGCAGGGAGACATACTTACAGTAATTATTTAAGACAAACTCTGAAAACAAGAGCAATAGAGAAATCAAATACATTAGACATAAAGCACCAAAGATCTCCCTTACAAACCACATACACACACATAAAACAAATTGATGAAATGACACAGCCAGAATTATTGTATATGTTTGTATTGCATGCATAAATCAATCTGTAAAACACTTCAAGACAAAATGCAAAGATATTCACTTTTCATATTGCAGGTGGTCTTTGAAAGTTTCTTGCTGTTCAAGCTTGTAGAAAAAAAGGTCTAAGCCATTTCATTTTTATTTATGTGACAGGTTCTACCTTTTCTGACTAAAGTAGTTTCATCATATTGCTTTGAAAATGAGAAGGTCCTTAGGAGACTACCTTCACACTTTTCTTTCAGTGACCTCAGTGTCAAAAAACAGAGACAGCCATGATAAAGAATGGTTTAGTAACTAAAGCCACATGTTACTTTGTAAGACAGATCTGACTGGTGAAACTGTGCAGTGTAAGACAAGAGAAATCTTTGAGTCAAACATGAGTGCCTCGCTGTGTCTTCAAATGCCTGTCTTTCAACTCACACCTTTACTCAGACCTGTAATTTTAAAAATGGCTAAAAATGTACAAATTGTATTTTGTAGAGGTCAGAATAAAAGGAAAAGATATTTTGTGCAGAGAACTCAGAAAGGGGATGTCAATCAAAAGCTGTGCAGAGAACCTTACTTGAAGGTCTGGGTAAAAATAAATATTATATGTAACTATGTTTGACCTTTTGTAGCAACCTGCTTGTGTAACATTCAGTACAAACAGCAGACTTCATCTTGGATTCGGTATTAAGTACTAATTCAGAAATGTCACAGAGAACAAAACATAGTGTTAGTTTTGATTTCTAATTCACCAGAAAAGCGAATGTTATACTTCTGGTGAAGATCAGTTGGGATATTACAGATGAATTTACATTACATTCATACACAGTGTATTCTCATAATGCATCTGGAGTCAAACTTAGAAATGATGATGTGGACTCCACTGGCTTTAGAAGGAGCCCTGGGTGTCACTATGTTCAAGCACTCTCACAGTGAACTATCAGGTTAGCATCTTTGCCTTTTGTACCCAAATTCAATGCTCTACTATACTGTATGTCGAGGGCACACCTTGTTTTTTTAGGATTGTTACCTGTTTTTATAATCTTCCGAGACTTTAATATTGTGTTTCTATGAACTACAGAGTTTTGCTGTGGTTCCATGTCTTGACGTTTTAAATTTTAAATTGTGTATGAAGGCTTCTTGTGGGTGGCATGGTGGTGCAGTGGTTAGCATTGATACCTTGCAGCCTTGGGGCTCTTGGTTCAATATGGGACCCGATGTGCTATCTACGTGAAGTTTGTACGTTCTCTTTGTATTCACGTGGGATTCCTCCTGGTGCTCCAGTTTCCTCCCACTGTCCAAAGACAAAAGATAAAAGGTAATTTGGCTTCTAGGAAAATTGGCCCTTGTGTGAGTGTGTGTCTGTGTTTGTGTCTGTGTCAGACCTGTGATGGACTGGCGTACTGTCCAGGATGTGCCCCACCTTGTGCCCTTTGCTTGCCAGGATAGGCTCCAGCACCTGTGTGATCCTGAATTTAATTGAATGAATCGATAGATGAAGGCTTCTTGTACTTTTTGTCATTGTCTTTAGTGCACTGGAAGAAACAGAACTGATTTCTGTGAACCACAGAGTTTTTATTTTATTTTTCTACTGATTTAGTCATTTATTTGCTTAGTTATTATAGTATTTCTGAACCTGTTTTTATTTCTAGTTTTGGTTACTGTTTCATTTTTCACCACTGACAATCTGGTAAATTATGCTCGTACCTTATATATTTTATGTGATTATTTGAAGATACTAGCACCATCGACTAAAAACTGGGATTGTAATTGAACAAAATCAATTTTGTTGCAAAGATTGTTACTTAGTTTAGATCCTGTGGATGATGAACCTTGACTGTAGGATCAGATAGGTCTTTCAAAATATAAAAAGTATAAGTAGTTGTAAAAGTATTTATACTTTGGAGAATAATTTCACCAAAATTGTTAATGTGTTTGTTTCTGCATAGTACATAAATGTATATTTTGATATGTAGTCCCATGATGGAAAATAATTTTACATGCAGATTAAATATTGTTTTTTATCTGTACCAGGGCTATTTATGTGGATATATACAGTACTGGAAAGCCATACTTTTTTGATAGTTTGTCTGTGTCTTGTGTACTAAGA